>NW_020874303.1:12029410-12141689 GCF_003935025.1 Abrus precatorius
GGTCCATACGCGTCAGAAAGTGCCAAAAGGGGAGAAGCTAGTGTAAAGCCTTCTTTTTAGTCCTACTAGTGATATTCAAGGAGTTTCAGTGGCCTGAGACGAGTTTCGACGTTTTCCTTTGCCGGTAAGCAAAAGGGGACCAAAAGAGACCAAAACTGGAACTTGGTCCAAAGCGTCAGAAAGTGCCAAAAGGGGAGAAGCTGGTGTGAAAGCCTTCTTTTAGTCCTAGGACTGATATTCAAGGAGTTTCAGTGGCTGAGACGAGTTTCGCACGTCTTCCTTTGCCGGTAAGCAAAAGGGGACCAAAAGAGACCAAAACTGGAACTTGGGTCCAAAAGCGCCAGAAAGTGCAAAGGGGAGAAGGTGGTGAAAGCCTTCCTTTGAGTCCTAGGAGTGATATTCAAGGAGTTTCAGTGGCCTGAGACGAGTTTCGCACGTCTTCCTTTGCCGGTAAGCAAAAGGGGACCAAAAGAGACCAAAACTGGAACTTGGGTCCAAAAGCGCCAGAAAGTGCCAAAAGGGGAGAAGCTGGTGTGAAAGCCTTCCTTTGAGTCCTAGGAGTGATATTCAAGGAGTTTCAGTGGCTGAGACGAGTTTCGCACGTTTCCTTTGCCGGTAAGCAAAAGGGACCAAAAGAGACCAAAACTGGAACTTGGGTCCAAAAGCGCCAGAAAGTGCCAAAAGGGGAAGCTAGGTGTGAAAGCCTTCCTTTGAGTCCTAGGAGTGATATTCAAGGAGTTTCAGTGGCCTGAGACGAGTTTCGCACATCATCCTTTGCCGGTAAGCAAAAGGGGACCAAAAGATACCAAAACTGGAACTTGGTCCATAAGCGTCAGAAAGTGCCAAAAGGGGAGAAGCTAGTGTGAAAGCCTTCTTTTAGTCCTAGTAGTGATATTCAAGGAGTTTCAGTGGCCTGAGACGAGTTACGTACGTTTCCTTTGCCGGTAAGCAAAAGGGGACCAAAAGAGACCAAAACTGGAACTTGGGTCCAAAAGCGCCAGAAAGTGCCAAAAGGGGAATAGGTGGGGAGAAAGCCTTCCTTTGAGTCCTAGGAGTGATATTCAAGGAGTTTCAGTGGCCTGAGACGAGTTTCGCACGTCTTCCTATTGCCGGTAAGCAAAAGGGGACCAAAAGAGACCAAAACTGGAACTTGGGTCCAAAAGCGTCAGAAAGTGCCAAAAGGGGAGAAGCTGGTGTGAAAGCCTTCCTTTGAGTCCTAGGAGTGATATTCAAGGAGTTTCAGTGGCCTGAGACGAGTTTCGCACATCATCCTTTGCCGGTAAGCAAAAGGGGACCAAAAGATACCAAAACTGGAACTTTGGTCCATAAGCGTCAGAAAGTGCCAAAAGGGGAGAAGCTAGTGTGAAAGCCTTCTTTTTAGTCCTACTAGAGATATTCAAGGAGTTTCAGTGGCCTGAGACGAGTTACGTACGTTTTCCTTTGCCGGTAAGCAAAAGGGGACCAAAAGAGAGCAAAACTGGAACTTGGGTCCAAAAGCGCCAGAAAGTGCCAAAAGGGGAGAAGGTGGTGAGAAAGCCTTCCTTTGAGTCCTAGGAGTGATATTCAAGGAGTTTCAGTGGCCTGAGACGAGTTTCGCACGTCTTCCTTTGCCGGTAAGCAAAAGGGGACCAAAAGAGACCAAAACTGGAACTTGGGTCCAAAGCGTCAGAAAGTGCCAAAAGGGAGAAGCTGGTGTGAAAGCCTTCCTTTGAGTCCTAGGAGTGATATTCAAGGAGTTTCAGTGGCCTGAGACGAGTTTCGCACGTCTTCCTTTGCCGGTAAGCAAAAGGGGACCAAAAGAGACCAAAACTGGAACTTGGGTCCAAAAGCGCCAGAAAGTGCCAAAAGGGGAGAAGCTGGTGTGAAAGCCTTCCTTTGAGTCCTAGGAGTGATATTCAAGGAGTTTCAGTGGCCTGAGACGAGTTTCGCACGTCTTCCTTTGCCGGTAAGCAAAAGGGACCAAAAGAGACCAAAACTGGAACTTGGGTCCAAAAGCGCCAGAAAGTGCCAAAAGGGGAAAGGTGGTGGAAAGCCTTCCTTTGAGTCCTAGGAGTGATATTCAAGGAGTTTCAGTGGCCTGAGACGAGTTTCGCACGTCTTCCTTTGCCGGTAAGCAAAAGGGGACCAAAAGAGACCAAAACTGGAACTTGGTCCAAAAGCGCCAGAAAGTGCCAAAAGGGGAGAAGCTGGTGTGAAAGCCTTCTTTTTAGTCCTAGAGTGATATTCAAGGAGTTTCAGTGGCCTGAGACGAGTTTCGCACGTCTTCCTTTGCCGGTAAGCAAAAGGGGACCAAAAGAGACCAAAACTGGAACTTGGGTCCAAAAGCGCCAGAAAGTGCCAAAAGGGGAAAGGTGGTGAGAAAGCCTTCCTTTGAGTCCTAGGAGTGATATTCAAGGAGTTTCAGTGGCCTGAGACGAGTTTCGCACGTCTTCCTTTGCCGGTAAGCAAAAGGGGACCAAAAGAGACCAAAACTGGAACTTGGGTCCAAAAGCGTCAGAAAGTGCCAAAAGGGAGAAGCTGGTGTGAAAGCCTTCCTTTGAGTCCTAGGAGTGATATTCAAGGAGTTTCAGTGGCCTGAGACGAGTTTCGCACGTCTTCCTTTGCCGGTAAGCAAAAGGGGACCAAAAGAGACCAAAACTGGAACTTGGGTCCAAAAGCGCCAGAAAGTGCCAAAAGGGGAGAAGCTGGTGTGAAAGCCTTCCTTTGAGTCCTAGGAGTGATATTCAAGGAGTTTCAGTGGCCTGAGACGAGTTTCGCACGTCTTCCTTTGCCGGTAAGCAAAAGGGACCAAAAGAGACCAAAACTGGAACTTGGGTCCAAAAGCGCCAGAAAGTGCCAAAAGGGGAGAAGTGGTGAGAAAGCCTTCCTTTGAGTCCTAGGAGTGATATTCAAGGAGTTTCAGTGGCCTGAGACGAGTTTCGCACGTCTTCCTTTGCCGGTAAGCAAAAGGGGACCAAAAGAGACCAAAACTGGAACTTGGTCCAAAAGCGTCAGAAAGTGCCAAAAGGGGAGAAGCTGGTGTGAAAGCCTTCTTTTTAGTCCTAGTACTGATATTCAAGGAGTTTCAGTGGCCTGAGACGAGTTTCGCACGTCTTCCTTTGCCGGTAAGCAAAAGGGGACCAAAAGAGACCAAAACTGGAACTTGGGTCCAAAAGCGCCAGAAAGTGCCAAAAGGGGAGAAGGTGGTGAGAAAGCCTTCCTTTGAGTCCTAGGAGTGATATTCAAGGAGTTTCAGTGGCCTGAGACGAGTTTCGCACGTCTTCCTTTGCCGGTAAGCAAAAGGGGACCAAAAGAGACCAAAACTGGAACTTGGGTCCAAAAGCGTCAGAAAGTGCCAAAAGGGGAGAAGTGGTGTGAAAGCCTTCCTTTGAGTCCTAGGAGTGATATTCAAGGAGTTTCAGTGGCCTGAGACGAGTTTCGCACGTCTTCCTTTGCCGGTAAGCAAAAGGGGACCAAAAGAGACCAAAACTGGAACTTGGGTCCAAAAGCGCCAGAAAGTGCCAAAAGGGGAGAAGCTGGTGTGAAAGCCTTCCTTTGAGTCCTAGGAGTGATATTCAAGGAGTTTCAGTGGCCTGAGACGAGTTTCGCACGTCTTCCTTTGCCGGTAAGCAAAAGGGGACCAAAAGAGACCAAAACTGGAACTTGGGTCCAAAAGCGCCAGAAAGTGCCAAAAGGGGAAAGGTGGTGAGAAAGCCTTCCTTTGAGTCCTAGGAGTGATATTCAAGGAGTTTCAGTGGCCTGAGACGAGTTTCGCACGTCTTCCTTTGCCGGTAAGCAAAAGGGGACCAAAAGAGACCAAAACTGGAACTTGGTCCAAAAGCGTCAGAAAGTGCCAAAAGGGGAGAAGCTGGTGTGAAAGCCTTCTTTTAGTCCTAGAGTGATATTCAAGGAGTTTCAGTGGCCTGAGACGAGTTTCGCACGTTTCCTTTGCCGGTAAGCAAAAGGGGACCAAAAGAGACCAAAACTGGAACTTGGGTCCAAAAGCGCCAGAAAGTGCCAAAAGGGAGAAGTGGTGAGAAAGCCTTCCTTTGAGTCCTAGGAGTGATATTCAAGGAGTTTCAGTGGCCTGAGACGAGTTTCGCACGTCTTCCTTTGCCGGTAAGCAAAAGGGGACCAAAAGAGACCAAAACTGGAACTTGGGTCCAAAAGCGCCAGAAAGTGCCAAAAGGGGAGAAGCTGGTGTGAAAGCCTTCCTTTGAGTCCTAGGAGTGATATTCAAGGAGTTTCAGTGGCCTGAGACGAGTTCGCACGTCTTCCTTTGCCGGTAAGCAAAAGGGACCAAAAGAGACCAAAACTGGAACTTGGGTCCAAAAGCGTCAGAAAGTGCCAAAAGGGGAAGCTGGTGTGAAAGCCTTCCTTTGAGTCCTAGGAGTGATATTCAAGGAGTTTCAGTGGCCTGAGACGAGTTTCGCACATCTTCCTTTGCCGGTAAGCAAAAGGGGACCAAAAGAGACCAAAACTGGAACTTGGTCCAAAGCGTCAGAAAGTGCCAAAAGGGGAGAAGCTGGTGTGAAAGCCTTCTTTTAGTCCTAGTAGTGATATTCAAGGAGTTTCAGTGGCCTGAGACGAGTTTCGCACGTCTTCCTTTGCCGGTAAGCAAAAGGGGACCAAAAGAGACCAAAACTGGAACTTGGGTCCAAAAGCGCCAGAAAGTGCCAAAAGGGGAATAGGTGGGAGAAAGCCTTCCTTTGAGTCCTAGGAGTGATATTCAAGGAGTTTCAGTGGCCTGAGACGAGTTTCGCACGTCTTCCTTTGCCGGTAAGCAAAAGGGGACCAAAAGAGACCAAAACTGGAACTTGGTCCAAAAGCGTCAGAAAGTGCCAAAAGGGGAGAAGCTGGTGTGAAAGCCTTCCTTTGAGTCCTAGGAGTGATATTCAAGGAGTTTCAGTGGCCTGAGACGAGTTTCGCACGTCTTCCTTTGCCGGTAAGCAAAAGGGGACCAAAAGAGACCAAAACTGGAATTGGGTCCAAAAGCGCCAGAAAGTGCCAAAGGGGAGAAGCTGGTGTGAAAGCCTTCCTTTGAGTCCTAGGAGTGATATTCAAGGAGTTTCAGTGGCCTGAGACGAGTTTCGCACGTTTCCTTTGCCGGTAAGCAAAAGGGACCAAAAGAGACCAAAACTGGAACTTGGGTCCAAAAGCGTCAGAAAGTGCCAAAAGGGGAAGCTAGTGTGAAAGCCTTCCTTTGAGTCCTAGGAGTGATATTCAAGGAGTTTCAGTGGCCTGAGACGAGTTTCGCACGTCTTCCTTTGCCGGTAAGCAAAAGGGGACCAAAAGAGACCAAAACTGGAACTTGGTCCAAAAGCGTCAGAAAGTGCCAAAAGGGGAGAAGCTGGTGTGAAAGCCTTCTTTTAGTCCTAGAGTGATATTCAAGGAGTTTCAGTGGCCTGAGACGAGTTTCGCACGTCTTCCTTTGCCGGTAAGCAAAAGGGGACCAAAAGAGACCAAAACTGGAACTTGGGTCCAAAAGCGCCAGAAAGTGCCAAAAGGGAGAAGGTGGTGAGAAAGCCTTCCTTTGAGTCCTAGGAGTGATATTCAAGGAGTTTCAGTGGCCTGAGACGAGTTTCGCACGTCTTCCTTTGCCGGTAAGCAAAAGGGGACCAAAAGAGACCAAAACTGGAACTTGGGTCCAAAAGCGCCAGAAAGTGCCAAAAGGGGAGAAGCTGGTGTGAAAGCCTTCCTTTGAGTCCTAGGAGTGATATTCAAGGAGTTTCAGTGGCCTGAGACGAGTTTCGCACGTCTTCCTTTGCCGGTAAGCAAAAGGGGACCAAAAGAGACCAAAACTGGAACTTGGGTCCAAAAGCGCCAGAAAGTGCCAAAAGGGGAGAAGCTGGTGTGAAAGCCTTCCTTTGAGTCCTAGGAGTGATATTCAAGGAGTTTCAGTGGCCTGAGACGAGTTTCGCACGTCTTCCTTTGCCGGTAAGCAAAAGGGACCAAAAGAGACCAAAACTGGAACTTGGGTCCAAAAGCGTCAGAAAGTGCCAAAAAGGGGAAGCTGGTGTGAAAGCCTTCCTTTGAGTCCTAGGAGTGATATTCAAGGAGTTTCAGTGGCCTGAGACGAGTTTCGCACATCATCCTTTGCCGGTAAGCAAAAGGGGACCAAAAGATACCAAAACTGGAACTTTGGTCCATAAGCGTCAGAAAGTGCCAAAAGGGGAGAAGCTAGTGTGAAAGTCTTCTTTTTAGTCCTAGTACTGATATTCAAGGAGTTTCATGGCTGAGACGAGTTTCGCACGTCTTCCTTTGCCGGTAAGCAAAAGGGGACCAAAAGAGACCAAAACTGGAACTCGGGTCCAAAAGCGCCAGAAAGTGCAAAAGGGAGAAGGTGATGAGAAAGCCTTCCTTTGAGTGCTAGTAGTGATATTCAATAAGTTTCAGTGGCCTGAGACGAGTTTCGCACGTCTTCCACTGCCGGTAAGCAAAAGGGGACCAAAAGAGACCAAAACTGGAACTTGGGTCCATAAGCGTCAGAAAGTGCCAAAAGGGAGAAGTTGGTGTGAAAGCCTTCTTTTAGTCCTAGATGATATTCAAGGAGTTTCAGTGGCCTGAGACGAGTTTCGCACGTCTTCCTTTGCCGGTAAGCAAAAGGGGACCAAAAGAGACCAAAACTGGAACTTGGGTCCAAAAGCGCCAGAAAGTGCCAAAAGGGGAGAAGGTGGTGAGAAAGCCTTCCTTTGAGTCCTAGGAGTAATATTCAATGAGTTTCAGTGGCCTGAGACGAGTTTCGCACGTCTTCCATTGCCGGTAAGCAAAAGGGACCAAAAGAGACAAAAACAGGAACTTGGGTCCAAAAGCGCCAGAAAGTGCCAAAAGGGGAATAGGTGGGGAGAAAGCCTTCCTTTGAGTCCTAGGAGTGATATTCAAGGAGTTTCAGTGGCCTGAGACGAGTTACACACGTCTTCCTTTGCCGGTAAGCAAAAGGGGACCAAAAGAGACCAAAACTGGAACTTGGGTCCAAAAGCGTCAGAAAGTGCCAAAAGGGGAGAAGCTGGTGTGAAAGCCTTCTTTTTAGTCCTAGTAATGATATTCAAGGAGTTTCAGTGGCCTGAGACGAGTTTCGCACGTCTTCCTTTGCCGGTAAGCAAAAGGGGACCAAAAGAGACCAAAACTGGAACTTGGGTCCAAAAGCGCCAGAAAGTGCCAAAAGGGAGAAGCTGGTGTGAAAGCCTTCCTTTGAGTCCTAGGAGTGATATTCAAGGAGTTTCAGTGGCCTGAGACGAGTTTCGCACGTCTTCCTTTGCCGGTAAGCAAAAGGGGACCAAAAGAGACCAAAACTGGAACTTGGGTCCAAAAGCGTCAGAAAGTGCCAAAAGGGGAAAGCGTGGTGTGAAAGCCTTCTTTTGAGTCCTAGTAGTGATATTCAAGGAGTTTCAGTGGCCTGAGACGAGTTTCGCACGTCTTCTATTGCCGGTAAGCAAAAGGGGACCAAAAGAGACCAAAACTGGAACTTGGGTCCAAAAGCGCCAGAAAGTGCCAAAAGGGGAGAAGGTGGGGAGAAAGCCTTCCTTTGAGTCTAGGAGTGATATTCAAGAGTTCAGTGGCCTGAGAGATTTGCACGTCCTTCCGGTAGCCAAAAGGCAGAAAGTCCAAAGGGAGAAGCTGTGTGAAACCTTCTTTAGTCCTAGAGTGATATTCAAGGAGTTTCAGTGGCTGAGACGAGTTTCGCACGTTTCCTGCCGGTAAGCAAAAAGGGACCAAAAGAGACCAAAACTGGAACTTGGGTCCAAAAGCGTCAGAAAGTGCCAAAAAGGGAATAGTGGTGAAAGCCTTCCTTTGAGTCCTAGGAGTGATATTCAAGGAGTTTCAGTGGCCTGAGACGAGTTTCGCACGTCTTCCTTTGCCGGTAAGCAAAAGGGGACCAAAAGAGACCAAAACTGGAACTTGGGTCCAAAAGCGCCAGAAAGTGCCAAAAGGGGAGAAGCTGGTGTGAAAGCCTTCCTTTGAGTCCTAGAGTGATATTCAAGGAGTTTCAGTGGCCTGAGACGAGTTTCGCACGTCTTCCTTTGCCGGTAAGCAAAAGGGGACCAAAAGAGACCAAAACTGGAACTTGGGTCCAAAAGCGCCAGAAAGTGCCAAAAGGGGAATAGGTGGGGAGAAAGCCTTCCTTTGAGTCCTAGGAGTGATATTCAAGGAGTTTCAGTGGCCTGAGACGAGTTTCGCACGTCTTCCTTTGCCGGTAAGCAAAAGGGGACCAAAAGAGACCAAAACTGGAACTTGGGTCCAAAAGCGTCAGAAAGTGCCAAAAGGGGAGAAGCTGGTGTGAAAGCCTTCCTTTAAGTCCTAGGAATGATATTCAAGGAGTTTCAGTGGCCTGAGACGAGTTTCGCACGTCTTCCTTTGCCGGTAAGCAAAAGGGGACCAAAAGAGACCAAAACTGGAACTTGGGTCCAAAAGCGCCAGAAAGTGCCAAAAGGGGAGAAGGTGGTGTGAAAGCCTTCCTTTGAGTCCTAGGAGTGATATTCAAGGAGTTTCAGTGGCCTGAGACGAGTTTCGCACGTCTTCCTTTGCCGGTAAGCAAAAGGGGACCAAAAGAGACCAAAACTGGAACTTGGGTCCAAAAGCGCCAGAAAGTGCCAAAAGGGAGAAGTGGTGTGAAAGCCTTCCTTTGAGTCCTAGGAGTGATATTCAAGGAGTTTCAGTGGCCTGAGACGAGTTTCGCACGTCTTCCTTTGCCGGTAAGCAAAAGGGGACCAAAAGAGACCAAAACTGGAACTTGGTCCAAAAGCGCCAGAAAGTGCCAAAAGGGGAGAAGCTGGTGTGAAAGCCTTCCTTTGAGTCCTAGGAGTGATATTCAAGGAGTTTCAGTGGCCTGAGACGAGTTTCGCACGTTTCCTTTGCCGGTAAGCAAAAGGGGACCAAAAGAGACCAAAACTGGAACTTGGGTCCAAAAGCGCCAGAAAGTGCCAAAAGGGGAGAAGTGGTGTGAAAGCCTTCCTTTGAGTCCTAGGAGTGATATTCAAGGAGTTTCAGTGGCCTGAGACGAGTTTCGCACGTCTTCCTTTGCCGGTAAGCAAAAGGGGACCAAAAGAGACCAAAACTGGAACTTGGGTCCAAAAGCGTCAGAAAGTGCCAAAAGGGAGAAGCTGGTGTGAAAGCCTTCCTTTGAGTCCTAGGAGTGATATTCAAGGAGTTTCAGTGGCCTGAGACGAGTTTCGCACGTCTTCCTTTGCCGGTAAGCAAAAGGGGACCAAAAGAGACCAAAACTGGAACTTGGGTCCAAAAGCGCCAGAAAGTGCCAAAAGGGGAGAAGCTGGTGTGAAAGCCTTCCTTTGAGTCCTAGGAGTGATATTCAAGGAGTTTCAGTGGCCTGAGACGAGTTTCGCACGTCTTCCTTTGCCGGTAAGCAAAAGGGGACCAAAAGAGACCAAAACTGGAACTTGGGTCCAAAAGCGCCAGAAAGTGCCAAAAGGGGAGAAGGTGGTGAGAAAGCCTTCCTTTGAGTCCTAGGAGTGATATTCAAGGAGTTTCAGTGGCCTGAGACGAGTTTCGCACGTCTTCCTTTGCCGGTAAGCAAAAGGGGACCAAAAGAGACCAAAACTGGAACTTGGGTCCAAAAGCGTCAGAAAGTGCCAAAAGGGGAGAAGCTGGTGTGAAAGCCTTCCTTTGAGTCCTAGGAGTGATATTCAAGGAGTTTCAGTGGCCTGAGACGAGTTTCGCACGTCTTCCTTTGCCGGTAAGCAAAAGGGGACCAAAAGAGACCAAAACTGGAACTTGGGTCCAAAAGCGTCAGAAAGTGCCAAAAGGGGAGAAGCTGGTGTGAAAGCCTTCCTTTGAGTCCTAGGAGTGATATTCAAGGAGTTTCAGTGGCCTGAGACGAGTTTCGCACGTCTTCCTTTGCCGGTAAGCAAAAGGGGACCAAAAGAGACCAAAACTGGAACTTGGGTCCAAAAGCGTCAGAAAGTGCCAAAAGGGAGAAGCTGGTGTGAAAGCCTTCCTTTGAGTCCTAGGAGTGATATTCAAGGAGTTTCAGTGGCCTGAGACGAGTTTCGCACGTCTTCCTTTGCCGGTAAGCAAAAGGGGACCAAAAGAGACCAAAACTGGAACTTGGGTCCAAAAGCGCCAGAAAGTGCCAAAAGGGGAGAAGCTGGTGTGAAAGCCTTCCTTTGAGTCCTAGGAGTGATATTCAAGGAGTTTCAGTGGCCTGAGACGAGTTTCGCACGTCTTCCTTTGCCGGTAAGCAAAAGGGGACCAAAAGAGACCAAAACTGGAACTTGGGTCCAAAAGCGTCAGAAAGTGCCAAAAGGGGAGAAGCTGGTGTGAAAGCCTTCCTTTGAGTCCTAGGAGTGATATTCAAGGAGTTTCAGTGGCCTGAGACGAGTTTCGCACGTCTTCCTTTGCCGGTAAGCAAAAGGGGACCAAAAGAGACCAAAACTGGAACTTGGGTCCAAAAGCGTCAGAAAGTGCCAAAAGGGGAGAAGCTGGTGTGAAAGCCTTCCTTTGAGTCCTAGGAGTGATATTCAAGGAGTTTCAGTGGCCTGAGACGAGTTTCGCACGTCTTCCTTTGCCGGTAAGCAAAAGGGGACCAAAAGAGACCAAAACTGGAACTTGGGTCCAAAAGCGCCAGAAAGTGCCAAAAGGGGAGAAGCTGGTGTGAAAGCCTTCCTTTGAGTCCTAGGAGTGATATTCAAGGAGTTTCAGTGGCCTGAGACGAGTTTCGCACGTCTTCCTTTGCCGGTAAGCAAAAGGGGACCAAAAGAGACCAAAACTGGAACTTGGGTCCAAAAGCGCAGAAAGTGCCAAAAGGGAGAAGTGGTGGAAAGCCTTCCTTTGAGTCCTAGGAGTGATATTCAAGGAGTTTCAGTGGCCTGAGACGAGTTTCGCACGTCTTCCTTTGCCGGTAAGCAAAAGGGGACCAAAAGAGACCAAAACTGGAACTTGGGTCCAAAAGCGCAGAAAGTGCCAAAAGGGGAGAAGTGGTGGAAAGCCTTCCTTTGAGTCCTAGGAGTGATATTCAAGGAGTTTCAGTGGCCTGAGACGAGTTTCGCACGTCTTCCTTTGCCGGTAAGCAAAAGGGGACCAAAAGAGACCAAAACTGGAACTTGGGTCCAAAAGCGCCAGAAAGTGCCAAAAGGGGAGAAGCTGGTGTGAAAGCCTTCCTTTGAGTCCTAGGAGTGATATTCAAGGAGTTTCAGTGGCCTGAGACGAGTTTCGCACGTCTTCCTTTGCCGGTAAGCAAAAGGGGACCAAAAGAGACCAAAACTGGAACTTGGGTCCAAAAGCGCAGAAAGTGCCAAAAGGGGAGAAGTGGTGGAAAGCCTTCCTTTGAGTCCTAGGAGTGATATTCAAGGAGTTTCAGTGGCCTGAGACGAGTTTCGCACGTCTTCCTTTGCCGGTAAGCAAAAGGGGACCAAAAGAGACCAAAACTGGAACTTGGGTCCAAAAGCGCCAGAAAGTGCCAAAAGGGGAGAAGTGGTGGAAAGCCTTCCTTTGAGTCCTAGGAGTGATATTCAAGGAGTTTCAGTGGCCTGAGACGAGTTTCGCACGTCTTCCTTTGCCGGTAAGCAAAAGGGGACCAAAAGAGACCAAAACTGGAACTTGGGTCCAAAAGCGCCAGAAAGTGCCAAAAGGGAGAAGCTGGTGTGAAAGCCTTCCTTTGAGTCCTAGGAGTGATATTCAAGGAGTTTCAGTGGCCTGAGACGAGTTTCGCACGTCTTCCTTTGCCGGTAAGCAAAAGGGGACCAAAAGAGACCAAAACTGGAACTTGGGTCCAAAAGCGCCAGAAAGTGCCAAAAGGGGAGAAGTGGTGTGAAAGCCTTCCTTTGAGTCCTAGGAGTGATATTCAAGGAGTTTCAGTGGCCTGAGACGAGTTTCGCACGTCTTCCTTTGCCGGTAAGCAAAAGGGGACCAAAAGAGACCAAAACTGGAACTTGGGTCCAAAAGCGCCAGAAAGTGCCAAAAGGGAGAAGCTGGTGTGAAAGCCTTCCTTTGAGTCCTAGGAGTGATATTCAAGGAGTTTCAGTGGCCTGAGACGAGTTTCGCACGTCTTCCTTTGCCGGTAAGCAAAAGGGGACCAAAAGAGACCAAAACTGGAACTTGGGTCCAAAAGCGCCAGAAAGTGCCAAAAGGGGAGAAGTGGTGAGAAAGCCTTCCTTTGAGTCCTAGGAGTGATATTCAAGGAGTTTCAGTGGCCTGAGACGAGTTTCGCACGTCTTCCTTTGCCGGTAAGCAAAAGGGGACCAAAAGAGACCAAAACTGGAACTTGGGTCCAAAAGCGTCAGAAAGTGCCAAAAGGGGAGAAGCTGGTGTGAAAGCCTTCCTTTGAGTCCTAGGAGTGATATTCAAGGAGTTTCAGTGGCCTGAGACGAGTTTCGCACGTCTTCCTTTGCCGGTAAGCAAAAGGGGACCAAAAGAGACCAAAACTGGAACTTGGGTCCAAAAGCGCCAGAAAGTGCCAAAAGGGGAGAAGCTGGTGTGAAAGCCTTCCTTTGAGTCCTAGGAGTGATATTCAAGGAGTTTCAGTGGCCTGAGACGAGTTTCGCACGTCTTCCTTTGCCGGTAAGCAAAAGGGGACCAAAAGAGACCAAAACTGGAACTTGGGTCCAAAAGCGCCAGAAAGTGCCAAAAGGGAGAAGTGGTGGAAAGCCTTCCTTTGAGTCCTAGGAGTGATATTCAAGGAGTTTCAGTGGCCTGAGACGAGTTTCGCACGTCTTCCTTTGCCGGTAAGCAAAAGGGGACCAAAAGAGACCAAAACTGGAACTTGGGTCCAAAAGCGCCAGAAAGTGCCAAAAGGGGAGAAGGTGGTGAGAAAGCCTTCCTTTGAGTCCTAGGAGTGATATTCAAGGAGTTTCAGTGGCCTGAGACGAGTTTCGCACGTCTTCCTTTGCCGGTAAGCAAAAGGGGACCAAAAGAGACCAAAACTGGAACTTGGGTCCAAAAGCGCAGAAAGTGCCAAAAGGGAGAAGGTGGTGAGAAAGCCTTCCTTTGAGTCCTAGGAGTGATATTCAAGGAGTTTCAGTGGCCTGAGACGAGTTTCGCACGTCTTCCTTTGCCGGTAAGCAAAAGGGGACCAAAAGAGACCAAAACTGGAACTTGGTCCAAAAGCGCCAGAAAGTGCCAAAAGGGAGAAGTGGTGGAAAGCCTTCCTTTGAGTCCTAGGAGTGATATTCAAGGAGTTTCAGTGGCCTGAGACGAGTTTCGCACGTCTTCCTTTGCCGGTAAGCAAAAGGGGACCAAAAGAGACCAAAACTGGAACTTGGGTCCAAAAGCGCCAGAAAGTGCCAAAAGGGGAGAAGTGGTGGAAAGCCTTCCTTTGAGTCCTAGGAGTGATATTCAAGGAGTTTCAGTGGCCTGAGACGAGTTTCGCACGTCTTCCTTTGCCGGTAAGCAAAAGGGGACCAAAAGAGACCAAAACTGGAACTTGGGTCCAAAAGCGCAGAAAGTGCCAAAAGGGAGAAGTGGTGAGAAAGCCTTCCTTTGAGTCCTAGGAGTGATATTCAAGGAGTTTCAGTGGCCTGAGACGAGTTTCGCACGTCTTCCTTTGCCGGTAAGCAAAAGGGGACCAAAAGAGACCAAAACTGGAACTTGGGTCCAAAAGCGCCAGAAAGTGCCAAAAGGGGAGAAGGTGGTGGAAAGCCTTCCTTTGAGTCCTAGGAGTGATATTCAAGGAGTTTCAGTGGCCTGAGACGAGTTTCGCACGTCTTCCTTTGCCGGTAAGCAAAAGGGGACCAAAAGAGACCAAAACTGGAACTTGGGTCCAAAAGCGCAGAAAGTGCCAAAAGGGAGAAGCTGGTGTGAAAGCCTTCCTTTGAGTCCTAGGAGTGATATTCAAGGAGTTTCAGTGGCCTGAGACGAGTTTCGCACGTCTTCCTTTGCCGGTAAGCAAAAGGGGACCAAAAGAGACCAAAACTGGAACTTGGGTCCAAAAGCGCCAGAAAGTGCCAAAAGGGAGAAGTGGTGAGAAAGCCTTCCTTTGAGTCCTAGGAGTGATATTCAAGGAGTTTCAGTGGCCTGAGACGAGTTTCGCACGTCTTCCTTTGCCGGTAAGCAAAAGGGGACCAAAAGAGACCAAAACTGGAACTTGGGTCCAAAAGCGCCAGAAAGTGCCAAAAGGGAGAAGTGGTGAGAAAGCCTTCCTTTGAGTCCTAGGAGTGATATTCAAGGAGTTTCAGTGGCCTGAGACGAGTTTCGCACGTCTTCCTTTGCCGGTAAGCAAAAGGGGACCAAAAGAGACCAAAACTGGAACTTGGGTCCAAAAGCGCAGAAAGTGCCAAAAGGGAGAAGTGGTGGAAAGCCTTCTTTGAGTCCTAGATGATATTCAAGGAGTTTCAGTGGCCTGAGACGAGTTCGCACGTCTTCCTTTGCGTAAGCAAAAGGGACCAAAAGAGACCAAAACTGGAACTTGGTCCAAAGCGCAGAAAGTGCCAAAAGGGAGAAGGTGGAAAGCCTTCCTTTGAGTCCTAGGAGTGATATTCAAGGAGTTTCAGTGGCCTGAGACGAGTTTCGCACGTCTTCCTTTGCCGGTAAGCAAAAGGGGACCAAAAGAGACCAAAACTGGAACTTGGGTCCAAAAGCGCCAGAAAGTGCCAAAAGGGAGAAGCTGGTGTGAAAGCCTTCTTTAGTCCTAGATGATATTCAAGGAGTTTCAGTGGCCTGAGACGAGTTTCGCACGTCTTCCTTTGCCGGTAAGCAAAAGGGGACCAAAAGAGACCAAAACTGGAACTTGGGTCCAAAAGCGCCAGAAAGTGCCAAAAGGGGAGAAGTGGTGGAAAGCCTTCCTTTGAGTCCTAGGAGTGATATTCAAGGAGTTTCAGTGGCCTGAGACGAGTTTCGCACGTCTTCCTTTGCCGGTAAGCAAAAGGGGACCAAAAGAGACCAAAACTGGAACTTGGGTCCAAAAGCGCCAGAAAGTGCCAAAAGGGAGAAGTGGTGAGAAAGCCTTCCTTTGAGTCCTAGGAGTGATATTCAAGGAGTTTCAGTGGCCTGAGACGAGTTTCGCACGTCTTCCTTTGCCGGTAAGCAAAAGGGGACCAAAAGAGACCAAAACTGGAACTTGGGTCCAAAAGCGCCAGAAAGTGCCAAAAGGGGAGAAGTGGTGTGAAAGCCTTCCTTTGAGTCCTAGGAGTGATATTCAAGGAGTTTCAGTGGCCTGAGACGAGTTTCGCACGTCTTCCTTTGCCGGTAAGCAAAAGGGGACCAAAAGAGACCAAAACTGGAACTTGGGTCCAAAAGCGCCAGAAAGTGCCAAAAGGGAGAAGTGGTGAGAAAGCCTTCCTTTGAGTCCTAGGAGTGATATTCAAGGAGTTTCAGTGGCCTGAGACGAGTTTCGCACGTCTTCCTTTGCCGGTAAGCAAAAGGGGACCAAAAGAGACCAAAACTGGAACTTGGGTCCAAAAGCGCCAGAAAGTGCCAAAAGGGGAGAAGTGGTGGAAAGCCTTCCTTTGAGTCCTAGGAGTGATATTCAAGGAGTTTCAGTGGCCTGAGACGAGTTTCGCACGTCTTCCTTTGCCGGTAAGCAAAAGGGGACCAAAAGAGACCAAAACTGGAACTTGGGTCCAAAAGCGCCAGAAAGTGCCAAAAGGGGAGAAGTGGTGAGAAAGCCTTCCTTTGAGTCCTAGGAGTGATATTCAAGGAGTTTCAGTGGCCTGAGACGAGTTTCGCACGTCTTCCTTTGCCGGTAAGCAAAAGGGGACCAAAAGAGACCAAAACTGGAACTTGGGTCCAAAAGCGCAGAAAGTGCCAAAAGGGGAGAAGCTGGTGTGAAAGCCTTCCTTTGAGTCCTAGGAGTGATATTCAAGGAGTTTCAGTGGCCTGAGACGAGTTTCGCACGTCTTCCTTTGCCGGTAAGCAAAAGGGGACCAAAAGAGACCAAAACTGGAACTTGGGTCCAAAAGCGCCAGAAAGTGCCAAAAGGGGAGAAGGTGGTGGAAAAGCCTTCCTTTGAGTCCTAGGAGTGATATTCAAGGAGTTTCAGTGGCCTGAGACGAGTTTCGCACGTCTTCCTTTGCCGGTAAGCAAAAGGGGACCAAAAGAGACCAAAACTGGAACTTGGGTCCAAAAGCGCCAGAAAGTGCCAAAAGGGAGAAGTGGTGAGAAAGCCTTCCTTTGAGTCCTAGGAGTGATATTCAAGGAGTTTCAGTGGCCTGAGACGAGTTTCGCACGTCTTCCTTTGCCGGTAAGCAAAAGGGGACCAAAAGAGACCAAAACTGGAACTTGGGTCCAAAAGCGCCAGAAAGTGCCAAAAGGGGAGAAGCTGGTGTGAAAGCCTTCCTTTGAGTCCTAGGAGTGATATTCAAGGAGTTTCAGTGGCCTGAGACGAGTTTCGCACGTCTTCCTTTGCCGGTAAGCAAAAGGGGACCAAAAGAGACCAAAACTGGAACTTGGGTCCAAAAGCGTCAGAAAGTGCCAAAAGGGGAGAAGCTGGTGTGAAAGCCTTCCTTTGAGTCCTAGAGTGATATTCAAGGAGTTTCAGTGGCCTGAGACGAGTTTCGCACGTCTTCCTTGCCGGTAAGCAAAAGGGGACCAAAAGAGACCAAAACTGGAACTTGGGTCCAAAAGCGCCAGAAAGTGCCAAAAGGGGAGAAGTGGTGAGAAAGCCTTCCTTTGAGTCCTAGGAGTGATATTCAAGGAGTTTCAGTGGCCTGAGACGAGTTTCGCACGTCTTCCTTGCCGGTAAGCAAAAGGGGACCAAAAGAGACCAAAACTGGAACTTGGGTCCAAAAGCGCCAGAAAGTGCCAAAAGGGGAGAAGGTGGTGAGAAAGCCTTCCTTTGAGTCCTAGGAGTGATATTCAAGGAGTTTCAGTGGCCTGAGACGAGTTTCGCACGTCTTCCTTTGCCGGTAAGCAAAAGGGACCAAAAGAGACCAAAACTGGAACTTGGGTCCAAAAGCGCCAGAAAGTGCCAAAAGGGAGAAGCTGGTGAGAAAGCCTTCCTTTGAGTCCTAGGAGTGATATTCAAGGAGTTTCAGTGGCCTGAGACGAGTTTCGCACGTCTTCCTTTGCCGGTAAGCAAAAGGGGACCAAAAGAGACCAAAACTGGAACTTGGGTCCAAAAGCGTCAGAAAGTGCCAAAAGGGGAGAAGCTGGTGTTGAAAGCCTTCCTTTGAGTCCTAGGAGTGATATTCAAGGAGTTTCAGTGGCCTGAGACGAGTTTCGCACGTCTTCCTTTGCCGGTAAGCAAAAGGGGACCAAAAGAGACCAAAACTGGAACTTGGGTCCAAAAGCGCCAGAAAGTGCCAAAAGGGAGAAGGTGGTGAGAAAGCCTTCCTTTGAGTCCTAGGAGTGATATTCAAGGAGTTTCAGTGGCCTGAGACGAGTTTCGCACGTCTTCCTTTGCCGGTAAGCAAAAGGGGACCAAAAGAGACCAAAACTGGAACTTGGGTCCAAAAGCGCCAGAAAGTGCCAAAAGGGAGAAGGTGGTGAGAAAGCCTTCCTTTGAGTCCTAGGAGTGATATTCAAGGAGTTTCAGTGGCCTGAGACGAGTTTCGCACGTCTTCCTTTGCCGGTAAGCAAAAGGGACCAAAAGAGACCAAAACTGGAACTTGGTCCAAAAGCGCAGAAAGTGCCAAAAGGGAGAAGCTGGTGGAAAGCCTTCCTTTGAGTCCTAGGAGTGATATTCAAGGAGTTTCAGTGGCCTGAGACGAGTTTCGCACGTCTTCCTTTGCCGGTAAGCAAAAGGGGACCAAAAGAGACCAAAACTGGAACTTGGGTCCAAAAGCGCCAGAAAGTGCCAAAAGGGGAGAAGCTGGTGTGAAAGCCTTCCTTTGAGTCCTAGGAGTGATATTCAAGGAGTTTCAGTGGCCTGAGACGAGTTTCGCACGTCTTCCTTTGCCGGTAAGCAAAAGGGGACCAAAAGAGACCAAAACTGGAACTTGGGTCCAAAAGCGCCAGAAAGTGCCAAAAGGGAGAAGGTGGTGAGAAAGCCTTCCTTTGAGTCCTAGGAGTGATATTCAAGGAGTTTCAGTGGCCTGAGACGAGTTTCGCACGTCTTCCTTGCCGGTAAGCAAAAGGGGACCAAAAGAGACCAAAACTGGAACTTGGTCCAAAAGCGCCAGAAAGTGCCAAAAGGGAGAAGTGGTGTGAAAGCCTTCCTTTGAGTCCTAGGAGTGATATTCAAGGAGTTTCAGTGGCCTGAGACGAGTTTCGCACGTCTTCCTTTGCCGGTAAGCAAAAGGGGACCAAAAGAGACCAAAACTGGAACTTGGGTCCAAAAGCGCCAGAAAGTGCCAAAAGGGGAGAAGTGGTGAGAAAGCCTTCCTTTGAGTCCTAGGAGTGATATTCAAGGAGTTTCAGTGGCCTGAGACGAGTTTCGCACGTCTTCCTTTGCCGGTAAGCAAAAGGGGACCAAAAGAGACCAAAACTGGAACTTGGGTCCAAAAGCGCAGAAAGTGCCAAAAGGGGAGAAGTGGTGGAAAGCCTTCCTTTGAGTCCTAGAGTGATATTCAAGGAGTTTCAGTGGCCTGAGACGAGTTTCGCACGTCTTCCTTTGCCGGTAAGCAAAAGGGACCAAAAGAGACCAAAACTGGAACTTGGGTCCAAAAGCGCCAGAAAGTGCCAAAAGGGAGAAGGTGGTGAGAAAGCCTTCCTTTGAGTCCTAGGAGTGATATTCAAGGAGTTTCAGTGGCCTGAGACGAGTTTCGCACGTCTTCCTTGCCGGTAAGCAAAAGGGGACCAAAAGAGACCAAAACTGGAACTTGGTCCAAAAGCGCCAGAAAGTGCCAAAAGGGAGAAGGTGGTGGAAAGCCTTCCTTTGAGTCCTAGGAGTGATATTCAAGGAGTTTCAGTGGCCTGAGACGAGTTTCGCACGTCTTCCTTTGCCGGTAAGCAAAAGGGGACCAAAAGAGACCAAAACTGGAACTTGGGTCCAAAAGCGCCAGAAAGTGCCAAAAGGGAGAAGTGGTGGAAAGCCTTCCTTTGAGTCCTAGGAGTGATATTCAAGGAGTTTCAGTGGCCTGAGACGAGTTTCGCACGTCTTCCTTTGCCGGTAAGCAAAAGGGGACCAAAAGAGACCAAAACTGGAACTTGGGTCCAAAAGCGCCAGAAAGTGCCAAAAGGGGAGAAGCTGGTGTGAAAGCCTTCCTTTGAGTCCTAGGAGTGATATTCAAGGAGTTTCAGTGGCCTGAGACGAGTTTCGCACGTCTTCCTTTGCCGGTAAGCAAAAGGGACCAAAAGAGACCAAAACTGGAACTTGGGTCCAAAAGCGCCAGAAAGTGCCAAAAGGGGAGAAGCTGGTGTGAAAGCCTTCCTTTGAGTCCTAGGAGTGATATTCAAGGAGTTTCAGTGGCCTGAGACGAGTTTCGCACGTCTTCCTTTGCCGGTAAGCAAAAGGGGACCAAAAGAGACCAAAACTGGAACTTGGGTCCAAAAGCGCCAGAAAGTGCCAAAAGGGAGAAGCTGGTGTGAAAAGCCTTCCTTTTAGTCCTAGAGTGATATTCAAGGAGTTTCAGTGGCCTGAGACGAGTTTCGCACGTCTTCCTTTGCCGGTAAGCAAAAGGGGACCAAAAGAGACCAAAACTGGAACTTGGGTCCAAAAGCGCAGAAAGTGCCAAAAGGGAGAAGGTGGTGAGAAAGCCTTCCTTTGAGTCCTAGGAGTGATATTCAAGGAGTTTCAGTGGCCTGAGACGAGTTTCGCACGTCTTCCTTTGCGGTAAGCAAAAGGGGACCAAAAGAGACCAAAACTGGAACTTGGGTCCAAAAGCGCAGAAAGTGCCAAAAGGAGAAGTGGTGGAAAGCCTTCCTTTGAGTCCTAGGAGTGATATTCAAGGAGTTTCAGTGGCCTGAGACGAGTTTCGCACGTCTTCCTTTGCCGGTAAGCAAAAGGGGACCAAAAGAGACCAAAACTGGAACTTGGTCACCAAAGGCAAAAGAAAGGCTGAAAAACCATTTGTAACCTAGTTTTTCAAACTTTGCTTGGACGCAGTTCCAGTCTTGTCCTTTGCCTAAGCAGGGGCAAAAGAGACCAAACTCGTCTCAGGCCATGAAACGATTCCCTAGGACTCAAAGAAGGCTTTCCCAGCTTCTCCCTTTGATTTCTGGGCTTTTGGACCAGTTCAGTTTGGTCTCTTTTGGTCCCTTTTGCTTACCGGCAGTGGAAGACTGCGAAACTCGTCTCAGGCCACTGAACTCTTGAATATCATACTAGGACTAAAGAAGGCTTTCACACCACTTCTCCCTTTTGGCACTTTCTGCGCTTTTGGACCAAGTTCCAGTTTTGGTCTCTTTTGGTCCCTTTTGCTTACCGGCAAGGAAGACGTGCGAAACTCGTCTCAGGCCACTGAAACTCCTTGAATATCACTCCTAGGACTCAAAGGAAGGCTTTCTCACCAGCTTCTCCCTTTTGGCACTTTCTGGCGCTTTTGGACCAAGTTCCAGTTTTGGTCTCTTTTGGTCCCCTTTTGCTTACCGGCAAGGGAAGACGTGCGAAACTCGTCTCAGGCCACTGAAACTCATTGAATATCACTCCTAGGACTCAAAGGAAGGCTTTCTCACCACCTTCTCCCTTTTGGCACTTTCTGGCGCTTTTGGACCCAAGTTCCAGTTTTGGTCTCTTTTGGTCCCCTTTTGCTTACCGGCAATGGAAGACGTGCGAAACTCGTCTCAGGCCACTGAAACTCCTTGAATATCACTCCTAGGACTCAAGGAAGGCTTTCTCACCACTTCTCCCTTTTGGCACTTTCTGGCGCTTTTGGACCAAGTTCCAGTTTTGGTCTCTTTTGGTCCCCTTTTGCTTACCGGCAGGGAAGACGTGCGAAACTCGTCTCAGGCCACTGAAACTCCTTGAATATCACTCCTAGGACTCAAAGGAAGGCTTTCTCACCACTTCTCCCTTTTGGCACTTTCTGGCGCTTTTGGACCCAAGTTCCAGTTTTGGTCTCTTTTGGTCCCTTTTGCTTACCGGCAGTGGAAGACGTGCGAAACTCGTCTCAGGCCACTGAAACTCCTTGAATATCACTCCTAGGACTCAAAGGAAGGCTTTCTCACCACCTTCTCCCCTTTTGGCACTTTCTGGCGCTTTTGGACCCAAGTTCCAGTTTTGGTCTCTTTTGGTCCCCTTTTGCTTACCGGCAGGGAAGACGTGCGAAACTCGTCTCAGGCCACTGAAACTCCTTGAATATCACTCCTAGGACTCAAAGGAAGGCTTTCTCACCACTTCTCCCCTTTTGGCACTTTCTGGCGCTTTTGGACGCAAGTTCCAGTTTTGGTCTCTTTTGGTCCCCTTTTGCTTACCGGCAATGGAAGACGTGCGAAACTCGTCTCAGGCCACTGAAACTCATTGAATATCACTCCTAGGACTCAAAGGAAGGCTTTCTCACCACCTTCTCCCTTTTGGCACTTTCTGGCGCTTTTGGACCCAAGTTCCAGTTTTGGTCTCTTTTGGTCCCCTTTTGCTTACCGGCAAAGGAAGACGTGCGAAACTCGTCTCAGGCCACTGAAACTCTTGAATATCACTCCTAGGACTCAAAGGAAGGCTTTCTCACCACCTTCTCCCCTTTTGGCACTTTCTGGCGCTTTTGGACCCAAGTTCCAGTTTTGGTCTCTTTTGGTCCCCTTTTGCTTACCGGCAGTGGAAGACGTGCGAAACTCGTCTCAGGCCACTGAAACTCCTTGAATATCACTCCTAGGACTCAAAGGAAGGCTTTCTCACCAGCTTCTCCCCTTTTGGCACTTTCTGGCGCTTTTGGACCAAGTTCCAGTTTTGGTCTCTTTTGGTCCCCTTTTGCTTACCGGCAGGGAAGACGTGCGAAACTCGTCTCAGGCCACTGAAACTCCTTGAATATCACTCCTAGGACTCAAAGGAAGGCTTTCTCACCACCTTCTCCCCTTTTGGCACTTTCTGGCGCTTTTGGACCCAAGTTCCAGTTTTGGTCTCTTTTGGTCCCCTTTTGCTTACCGGCAGTGGAAGACGTGCGAAACTCGTCTCAGGCCACTGAAACTCCTTGAATATCACTCCTAGGACTCAAAGGAAGGCTTTCTCACCAGCTTCTCCCCTTTTGGCACTTTCTGGCGCTTTTGGACCAAGTTCCAGTTTTGGTCTCTTTTGGTCCCCTTTTGCTTACCGGCAGTGGAAGACGTGCGAAACTCGTCTCAGGCCACTGAAACTCCTTGAATATCACTCCTAGGACTCAAAGGAAGGCTTTCTCACCAGCTTCTCCCCTTTTGGCACTTTCTGGCGCTTTTGGACGCAAGTTCCAGTTTTGGTCTCTTTTGGTCCCCTTTTGCTTACCGGCAGTGGAAGACGTGCGAAACTCGTCTCAGGCCACTGAAACTCCTTGAATATCACTCCTAGGACTCAAAGGAAGGCTTTCTCCCAGCTTCTCCCCTTTTGGCACTTTCTGGCGCTTTTGGACCAAGTTCCAGTTTTGGTCTCTTTTGGTCCCCTTTTGCTTACCGGCAAGTGGAAGACGTGCGAAACTCGTCTCAGGCCACTGAAACTCCTTGAATATCACTCCTAGGACTCAAAGGAAGGCTTTCTCACCAGCTTCTCCCCTTTTGGCACTTTCTGGCGCTTTTGGACCCAAGTTCCAGTTTTGGTCTCTTTTGGTCCCCTTTTGCTTACCGGCAAGGAAGACGTGCGAAACTCGTCTCAGGCCACTGAAACTCCTTGAATATCACTCCTAGGACTCAAAGGAAGGCTTTCTCACCACCTTCTCCCCTTTTGGCACTTTCTGGCGCTTTTGGACCCAAGTTCCAGTTTTGGTCTCTTTTGGTCCCCTTTTGCTTACCGGCAGTGGAAGACGTGCGAAACTCGTCTCAGGCCACTGAAACTCCTTGAATATCACTACTAGGACTCAAAGGAAGGCTTTCTCACCAGCTTCTCCCCTTTTGGCACTTTCTGGCGCTTTTGGACGCAAGTTCCAGTTTTGGTCTCTTTTGGTCCCCTTTTGCTTACCGGCAGTGGAAGACGTGCGAAACTCGTCTCAGGCCACTGAAACTCCTTGAATATCACTCCTAGGACTCAAAGGAAGGCTTTCTCACCACCTTCTCCCTTTTGGCACTTTCTGGCGCTTTTGGACCCAAGTTCCAGTTTTGGTCTCTTTTGGTCCCCTTTTGCTTACCGGCAGTGGAAGACGTGCGAAACTCGTCTCAGGCCACTGAAACTCCTTGAATATCAGTCCTAGGACTCAAAGAAGGCTTTCTCACCAGCTTCTCCCCTTTTGGCACTTTCTGGCGCTTTTGGACGCAAGTTCCAGTTTTGGTCTCTTTTGGTCCCCTTTTGCTTACCGGCAGTGGAAGACGTGCGAAACTCGTCTCAGGCCACTGAAACTCCTTGAATATCACTCCTAGGACTCAAAGGAAGGCTTTCTCACCAGCTTCTCCCCTTTTGGCACTTTCTGGCGCTTTTGGACGCAAGTTCCAGTTTTGGTCTCTTTTGGTCCCCTTTTGCTTACCGGCAAGTGGAAGACGTGCGAAACTCGTCTCAGGCCACTGAAACTCATTGAATATCACTCCTAGGACTCAAAGGAAGGCTTTCTCACCACCTTCTCCCTTTTGGCACTTTCTGGCGCTTTTGGACCCAAGTTCCAGTTTTGGTCTCTTTTGGTCCCCTTTTGCTTACCGGCAAGGGAAGACGTGCGAAACTCGTCTCAGGCCACTGAAACTCTTGAATATCACTCCTAGGACTCAAAGGAAGGCTTTCTCACCACCTTCTCCCCTTTTGGCACTTTCTGGCGCTTTTGGACCCAAGTTCCAGTTTTGGTCTCTTTTGGTCCCCTTTTGCTTACCGGCAGTGGAAGACGTGCGAAACTCGTCTCAGGCCACTGAAACTCCTTGAATATCAGTCCTAGGACTAAAAGAAGGCTTTCTCACCACTTCTCCCTTTTGGCACTTTCTGGCGCTTTTGGACCAAGTTCCAGTTTTGGTCTCTTTTGGTCCCCTTTTGCTTACCGGCAGTGGAAGACGTGCGAAACTCGTCTCAGGCCACTGAAACTCCTTGAATATCACTCCTAGGACTCAAAGGAAGGCTTTCTCACCACTTCTCCCCTTTTGGCACTTTCTGGCGCTTTTGGACCCAAGTTCCAGTTTTGGTCTCTTTTGGTCCCCTTTTGCTTACCGGCAGTGGAAGACGTGCGAAACTCGTCTCAGGCCACTGAAACTCCTTGAATATCACTCCTAGGACTCAAAGGAAGGCTTTCTCACCAGCTTCTCCCCTTTTGGCACTTTCTGGCGCTTTTGGACGCAAGTTCCAGTTTTGGTCTCTTTTGGTCCCCTTTTGCTTACCGGCAGTGGAAGACGTGCGAAACTCGTCTCAGGCCACTGAAACTCCTTGAATATCACTCCTAGGACTCAAAGGAAGGCTTTCTCACCACTTCTCCCCTTTTGGCACTTTCTGGCGCTTTTGGACCCAAGTTCCAGTTTTGGTCTCTTTTGGTCCCCTTTTGCTTACCGGCAAGGGAAGACGTGCGAAACTCGTCTCAGGCCACTGAAACTCTTGAATATCACTCCTAGGACTCAAAGGAAGGCTTTCTCACCACCTTCTCCCCTTTTGGCACTTTCTGGCGCTTTTGGACCCAAGTTCCAGTTTTGGTCTCTTTTGGTCCCTTTTGCTTACCGGCAGTGGAAGACGTGCGAAACTCGTCTCAGGCCACTGAAACTCCTTGAATATCACTCCTAGGACTCAAAGGAAGGCTTTCTCACCAGCTTCTCCCCTTTTGGCACTTTCTGGCGCTTTTGGACGCAAGTTCCAGTTTTGGTCTCTTTTGGTCCCTTTTGCTTACCGGCAGTGGAAGACGTGCGAAACTCGTCTCAGGCCACTGAAACTCATTGAATATCACTCCTAGGACTCAAAGGAAGGCTTTCTCACCACCTTCTCCCTTTTGGCACTTTCTGGCGCTTTTGGACCCAAGTTCCAGTTTTGGTCTCTTTTGGTCCCCTTTTGCTTACCGGCAGTGGAAGACGTGCGAAACTCGTCTCAGGCCACTGAAACTCCTTGAATATCACTACTAGGACTCAAAGGAAGGCTTTCTCACCAGCTTCTCCCTTTTGGCACTTTCTGGCGCTTTTGGACGCAAGTTCCAGTTTTGGTCTCTTTTGGTCCCCTTTTGCTTACCGGCAGTGGAAGACGTGCGAAACTCGTCTCAGGCCACTGAAACTCCTTGAATATCACTCCTAGGACTCAAAGGAAGGCTTTCTCACCAGCTTCTCCCCTTTTGGCACTTTCTGGCGCTTTTGGACGCAAGTTCCAGTTTTGGTCTCTTTTGGTCCCCTTTTGCTTACCGGCAAGTGGAAGACGTGCGAAACTCGTCTCAGGCCACTGAAACTCCTTGAATATCACTCCTAGGACTCAAAGGAAGGCTTTCTCACCACCTTCTCCCTTTTGGCACTTTCTGGCGCTTTTGGACCCAAGTTCCAGTTTTGGTCTCTTTTGGTCCCCTTTTGCTTACCGGCAGTGGAAGACGTGCGAAACTCGTCTCAGGCCACTGAAACTCATTGAATATCACTCCTAGGACTCAAAGGAAGGCTTTCTCACCACCTTCTCCCCTTTTGGCACTTTCTGGCGCTTTTGGACCCAAGTTCCAGTTTTGGTCTCTTTTGGTCCCCTTTTGCTTACCGGCAGGGAAGACGTGCGAAACTCGTCTCAGGCCACTGAAACTCTTGAATATCACTCCTAGGACTCAAAGGAAGGCTTTCTCACCACCTTCTCCCCTTTTGGCACTTTCTGGCGCTTTTGGACCCAAGTTCCAGTTTTGGTCTCTTTTGGTCCCCTTTTGCTTACCGGCAGTGGAAGACGTGCGAAACTCGTCTCAGGCCACTGAAACTCCTTGAATATCACTCCTAGGACTCAAAGGAAGGCTTTCTCACCAGCTTCTCCCCTTTTGGCACTTTCTGGCGCTTTTGGACGCAAGTTCCAGTTTTGGTCTCTTTTGGTCCCCTTTTGCTTACCGGCAGTGGAAGACGTGCGAAACTCGTCTCAGGCCACTGAAACTCCTTGAATATCACTCCTAGGACTCAAAGGAAGGCTTTCTCCCAGCTTCTCCCCTTTTGGCACTTTCTGGCGCTTTTGGACCAAGTTCCAGTTTTGGTCTCTTTTGGTCCCCTTTTGCTTACCGGCAGTGGAAGACGTGCGAAACTCGTCTCAGGCCACTGAAACTCATTGAATATCACTCCTAGGACTCAAAGGAAGGCTTTCTCACCACCTTCTCCCTTTTGGCACTTTCTGGCGCTTTTGGACCCAAGTTCCAGTTTTGGTCTCTTTTGGTCCCCTTTTGCTTACCGGCAGTGGAAGACGTGCGAAACTCGTCTCAGGCCACTGAAACTCCTTGAATATCACTCCTAGGACTCAAAGGAAGGCTTTCTCACCAGCTTCTCCCCTTTTGGCACTTTCTGGCGCTTTTGGACCAAGTTCCAGTTTTGGTCTCTTTTGGTCCCCTTTTGCTTACCGGCAGTGGAAGACGTGCGAAACTCGTCTCAGGCCACTGAAACTCCTTGAATATCACTCCTAGGACTCAAAGGAAGGCTTTCTCACCAGCTTCTCCCTTTTGGCACTTTCTGGCGCTTTTGGACGCAAGTTCCAGTTTTGGTCTCTTTTGGTCCCCTTTTGCTTACCGGCAAGTGGAAGACGTGCGAAACTCGTCTCAGGCCACTGAAACTCATTGAATATCACTCCTAGGACTCAAAGGAAGGCTTTCTCACCACCTTCTCCCTTTTGGCACTTTCTGGCGCTTTTGGACCCAAGTTCCAGTTTTGGTCTCTTTTGGTCCCCTTTTGCTTACCGGCAGTGGAAGACGTGCGAAACTCGTCTCAGGCCACTGAAACTCCTTGAATATCAGTCCTAGGACTCAAAGGAAGGCTTTCTCACCAGCTTCTCCCTTTTGGCACTTTCTGGCGCTTTTGGACCCAAGTTCCAGTTTTGGTCTCTTTTGGTCCCCTTTTGCTTACCGGCAGTGGAAGACGTGCGAAACTCGTCTCAGGCCACTGAAACTCCTTGAATATCACTCCTAGGACTCAAAGGAAGGCTTTCTCACCAGCTTCTCCCCTTTTGGCACTTTCTGGCGCTTTTGGACCAAGTTCCAGTTTTGGTCTCTTTTGGTCCCCTTTTGCTTACCGGCAGTGGAAGACGTGCGAAACTCGTCTCAGGCCACTGAAACTCCTTGAATATCACTCCTAGGACTCAAAGGAAGGCTTTCTCACCACTTCTCCCTTTTGGCACTTTCTGGCGCTTTTGGACCCAAGTTCCAGTTTTGGTCTCTTTTGGTCCCCTTTTGCTTACCGGCAATGGAAGACGTGCGAAACTCGTCTCAGGCCACTGAAACTCTTGAATATCACTCCTAGGACTCAAAGGAAGGCTTTCTCACCACTTCTCCCCTTTTGGCACTTTCTGGCGCTTTTGGACCCAAGTTCCAGTTTTGGTCTCTTTTGGTCCCCTTTTGCTTACCGGCAGTGGAAGACGTGCGAAACTCGTCTCAGGCCACTGAAACTCCTTGAATATCACTCCTAGGACTCAAAGGAAGGCTTTCTCACCACTTCTCCCCTTTTGGCACTTTCTGGCGCTTTTGGACCAAGTTCCAGTTTTGGTCTCTTTTGGTCCCCTTTTGCTTACCGGCAGGGAAGACGTGCGAAACTCGTCTCAGGCCACTGAAACTCCTTGAATATCACTCCTAGGACTCAAAGGAAGGCTTTCTCACCACCTTCTCCCCTTTTGGCCTTTCTGGCGCTTTTGGACCCAAGTTCCAGTTTTGGTCTCTTTTGGTCCCCTTTTGCTTACCGGCAGTGGAAGACGTGCGAAACTCGTCTCAGGCCACTGAAACTCCTTGAATATCAGTCCTAGGACTAAAAAGAAGGCTTTCACACCAGCTTCTCCCCTTTTGGCACTTTCTGGCGCTTTTGGACGCAAGTTCCAGTTTTGGTCTCTTTTGGTCCCCTTTTGCTTACCGGCAGTGGAAGACGTGCGAAACTCGTCTCAGGCCACTGAAACTCCTTGAATATCACTCCTAGGACTCAAAGGAAGGCTTTCTCACCAGCTTCTCCCCTTTTGGCACTTTCTGGCGCTTTTGGACGCAAGTTCCAGTTTTGGTCTCTTTTGGTCCCCTTTTGCTTACCGGCAGTGGAAGACGTGCGAAACTCGTCTCAGGCCACTGAAACTCCTTGAATATCACTCCTAGGACTCAAAGGAAGGCTTTCTCACCAGCTTCTCCCTTTTGGCACTTTCTGGCGCTTTTGGACCCAAGTTCCAGTTTTGGTCTCTTTTGGTCCCTTTTGCTTACCGGCAAGTGGAAGACGTGCGAAACTCGTCTCAGGCCACTGAAACTCATTGAATATCACTCCTAGGACTCAAAGGAAGGCTTTCTCACCACCTTCTCCCTTTTGGCACTTTCTGGCGCTTTTGGACCAAGTTCCAGTTTTGGTCTCTTTTGGTCCCCTTTTGCTTACCGGCAGTGGAAGACGTGCGAAACTCGTCTCAGGCCACTGAAACTCCTTGAATATCACTCCTAGGACTCAAAGGAAGGCTTTCTCACCACTTCTCCCCTTTTGGCACTTTCTGGCGCTTTTGGACCCAAGTTCCAGTTTTGGTCTCTTTTGGTCCCCTTTTGCTTACCGGCAGTGGAAGACGTGCGAAACTCGTCTCAGGCCACTGAAACTCCTTGAATATCAGTTCTAGGACTCAAAGGAAGGCTTTCTCACCAGCTTCTCCCCTTTTGGCACTTTCTGGCGCTTTTGGACCAAGTTCCAGTTTTGGTCTCTTTTGGTCCCCTTTTGCTTACCGGCAGTGGAAGACGTGCGAAACTCGTCTCAGGCCACTGAAACTCCTTGAATATCACTCCTAGGACTCAAAGGAAGGCTTTCTCACCAGCTTCTCCCCTTTTGGCACTTTCTGGCGCTTTTGGACGCAAGTTCCAGTTTTGGTCTCTTTTGGTCCCCTTTTGCTTACCGGCAGTGGAAGACGTGCGAAACTCGTCTCAGGCCACTGAAACTCCTTGAATATCACTCCTAGGACTCAAAGGAAGGCTTTCTCACCACCTTCTCCCTTTTGGCACTTTCTGGCGCTTTTGGACCCAAGTTCCAGTTTTGGTCTCTTTTGGTCCCCTTTTGCTTACCGGCAGTGGAAGACGTGCGAAACTCGTCTCAGGCCACTGAAACTCTTGAATATCACTCCTAGGACTCAAAGGAAGGCTTTCTCACCACCTTCTCCCCTTTTGGCACTTTCTGGCGCTTTTGGACCCAAGTTCCAGTTTTGGTCTCTTTTGGTCCCCTTTTGCTTACCGGCAGTGGAAGACGTGCGAAACTCGTCTCAGGCCACTGAAACTCCTTGAATATCACTCCTAGGACTCAAAGGAAGGCTTTCTCACCAGCTTCTCCCTTTTGGCACTTTCTGGCGCTTTTGGACGCAAGTTCCAGTTTTGGTCTCTTTTGGTCCCCTTTTGCTTACCGGCAGTGGAAGACGTGCGAAACTCGTCTCAGGCCACTGAAACTCATTGAATATCACTCCTAGGACTCAAAGGAAGGCTTTCTCACCACCTTCTCCCTTTTGGCACTTTCTGGCGCTTTTGGACCCAAGTTCCAGTTTTGGTCTCTTTTGGTCCCTTTTGCTTACCGGCAGTGGAAGACGTGCGAAACTCGTCTCAGGCCACTGAAACTCCTTGAATATCACTCCTAGGACTCAAAGGAAGGCTTTCTCACCAGCTTCTCCCCTTTTGGCACTTTCTGGCGCTTTTGGACCAAGTTCCAGTTTTGGTCTCTTTTGGTCCCCTTTTGCTTACCGGCAGTGGAAGACGTGCGAAACTCGTCTCAGGCCACTGAAACTCCTTGAATATCACTCCTAGGACTCAAAGGAAGGCTTTCTCACCAGCTTCTCCCTTTTGGCACTTTCTGGCGCTTTTGGACGCAAGTTCCAGTTTTGGTCTCTTTTGGTCCCCTTTTGCTTACCGGCAGTGGAAGACGTGCGAAACTCGTCTCAGGCCACTGAAACTCCTTGAATATCACTCCTAGGACTCAAAGGAAGGCTTTCTCACCACTTCTCCCTTTTGGCACTTTCTGGCGCTTTTGGACCCAAGTTCCAGTTTTGGTCTCTTTTGGTCCCCTTTTGCTTACCGGCAGTGGAAGACGTGCGAAACTCGTCTCAGGCCACTGAAACTCATTGAATATCACTCCTAGGACTCAAAGGAAGGCTTTCTCACCACCTTCTCCCTTTTGGCACTTTCTGGCGCTTTTGGACCCAAGTTCCAGTTTTGGTCTCTTTTGGTCCCCTTTTGCTTACCGGCAAAGGAAGACGTGCGAAACTCGTCTCAGGCCACTGAAACTCCTTGAATATCACTCCTAGGACTCAAAGGAAGGCTTTCTCACCACCTTCTCCCTTTTGGCACTTTCTGGCGCTTTTGGACCCAAGTTCCAGTTTTGGTCTCTTTTGGTCCCCTTTTGCTTACCGGCAGTGGAAGACGTGCGAAACTCGTCTCAGGCCACTGAAACTCCTTGAATATCAGTTCTAGGACTCAAAGAAGGCTTTCACACCAGCTTCTCCCTTTTGGCACTTTCTGGCGCTTTTGGACGCAAGTTCCAGTTTTGGTCTCTTTTGGTCCCCTTTTGCTTACGGCAGTGGAAGACGTGCGAAACTCGTCTCAGGCCACTGAAACTCCTTGAATATCACTCCTAGGACTCAAAGGAAGGCTTTCTCACCACCTTCTCCCCTTTTGGCACTTTCTGGCGCTTTTGGACCCAAGTTCCAGTTTTGGTCTCTTTTGGTCCCCTTTTGCTTACCGGCAGTGGAAGACGTGCGAAACTCGTCTCAGGCCACTGAAACTCCTTGAATATCACTCCTAGGACTCAAAGGAAGGCTTTCTCACCACTTCTCCCTTTTGGCACTTTCTGGCGCTTTTGGACCCAAGTTCCAGTTTTGGTCTCTTTTGGTCCCCTTTTGCTTACCGGCAGTGGAAGACGTGCGAAACTCGTCTCAGGCCACTGAAACTCCTTGAATATCACTCCTAGGACTCAAAGGAAGGCTTTCTCACCACTTCTCCCTTTTGGCACTTTCTGGCGCTTTTGGACCCAAGTTCCAGTTTTGGTCTCTTTTGGTCCCCTTTTGCTTACCGGCAGTGGAAGACGTGCGAAACTCGTCTCAGGCCACTGAAACTCCTTGAATATCACTCCTAGGACTCAAAGGAAGGCTTTCTCACCAGCTTCTCCCCTTTTGGCACTTTCTGGCGCTTTTGGACGCAAGTTCCAGTTTTGGTCTCTTTTGGTCCCCTTTTGCTTACCGGCAGTGGAAGACGTGCGAAACTCGTCTCAGGCCACTGAAACTCTTGAATATCACTCCTAGGACTCAAAGGAAGGCTTTCTCACCACTTCTCCCCTTTTGGCACTTTCTGGCGCTTTTGGACCAAGTTCCAGTTTTGGTCTCTTTTGGTCCCCTTTTGCTTACCGGCAAGTGGAAGACGTGCGAAACTCGTCTCAGGCCACTGAAACTCTTGAATATCACTCCTAGGACTCAAAGGAAGGCTTTCTCACCACCTTCTCCCTTTTGGCACTTTCTGGCGCTTTTGGACCCAAGTTCCAGTTTTGGTCTCTTTTGGTCCCCTTTTGCTTACCGGCAGTGGAAGACGTGCGAAACTCGTCTCAGGCCACTGAAACTCCTTGAATATCATCCTAGGACTCAAAGGAAGGCTTTCTCACCACTTCTCCCTTTTGGCACTTTCTGGCGCTTTTGGACCAAGTTCCAGTTTTGGTCTCTTTTGGTCCCCTTTTGCTTACCGGCAGTGGAAGACGTGCGAAACTCGTCTCAGGCCACTGAAACTCCTTGAATATCACTCCTAGGACTCAAAGGAAGGCTTTCTCACCACCTTCTCCCTTTTGGCACTTTCTGGCGCTTTTGGACCAAGTTCCAGTTTTGGTCTCTTTTGGTCCCCTTTTGCTTACCGGCAGTGGAAGACGTGCGAAACTCGTCTCAGGCCACTGAAACTCCTTGAATATCACTCCTAGGACTCAAAGGAAGGCTTTCTCACCAGCTTCTCCCCTTTTGGCACTTTCTGGCGCTTTTGGACGCAAGTTCCAGTTTTGGTCTCTTTTGGTCCCCTTTTGCTTACCGGCAGTGGAAGACGTGCGAAACTCGTCTCAGGCCACTGAAACTCCTTGAATATCACTCCTAGGACTCAAAGGAAGGCTTTCTCACCACCTTCTCCCCTTTTGGCACTTTCTGGCGCTTTTGGACCCAAGTTCCAGTTTTGGTCTCTTTTGGTCCCTTTTGCTTACCGGCAATGGAAGACGTGCGAAACTCGTCTCAGGCCACTGAAACTCCTTGAATATCACTCCTAGGACTCAAAGGAAGGCTTTCTCACCAGCTTCTCCCTTTTGGCACTTTCTGGCGCTTTTGGACCCAAGTTCCAGTTTTGGTCTCTTTTGGTCCCCTTTTGCTTACCGGCAGTGGAAGACGTGCGAAACTCGTCTCAGGCCACTGAAACTCCTTGAATATCACTCCTAGGACTCAAAGGAAGGCTTTCTCACCACTTCTCCCCTTTTGGCACTTTCTGGCGCTTTTGGACGCAAGTTCCAGTTTTGGTCTCTTTTGGTCCCCTTTTGCTTACCGGCAGTGGAAGACGTGCGAAACTCGTCTCAGGCCACTGAAACTCCTTGAATATCACTCCTAGGACTCAAAGGAAGGCTTTCTCACCACCTTCTCCCTTTTGGCACTTTCTGGCGCTTTTGGACCCAAGTTCCAGTTTTGGTCTCTTTTGGTCCCCTTTTGCTTACCGGCAAGTGGAAGACGTGCGAAACTCGTCTCAGGCCACTGAAACTCCTTGAATATCACTCCTAGGACTCAAAGGAAGGCTTTCTCACCACCTTCTCCCCTTTTGGCACTTTCTGGCGCTTTTGGACCCAAGTTCCAGTTTTGGTCTCTTTTGGTCCCCTTTTGCTTACCGGCAGTGGAAGACGTGCGAAACTCGTCTCAGGCCACTGAAACTCCTTGAATATCACTCCTAGGACTCAAAGGAAGGCTTTCTCACCAGCTTCTCCCCTTTTGGCACTTTCTGGCGCTTTTGGACGCAAGTTCCAGTTTTGGTCTCTTTTGGTCCCCTTTTGCTTACCGGCAGTGGAAGACGTGCGAAACTCGTCTCAGGCCACTGAAACTCCTTGAATATCACTCCTAGGACTCAAAGGAAGGCTTTCTCACCACCTTCTCCCTTTTGGCACTTTCTGGCGCTTTTGGACCCAAGTTCCAGTTTTGGTCTCTTTTGGTCCCCTTTTGCTTACCGGCAGTGGAAGACGTGCGAAACTCGTCTCAGGCCACTGAAACTCCTTGAATATCACTCCTAGGACTCAAAGGAAGGCTTTCTCACCACCTTCTCCCCTTTTGGCACTTTCTGGCGCTTTTGGACCCAAGTTCCAGTTTTGGTCTCTTTTGGTCCCCTTTTGCTTACCGGCAGTGGAAGACGTGCGAAACTCGTCTCAGGCCACTGAAACTCCTTGAATATCACTCCTAGGACTCAAAGGAAGGCTTTCTCACCACCTTCTCCCCTTTTGGCACTTTCTGGCGCTTTTGGACCCAAGTTCCAGTTTTGGTCTCTTTTGGTCCCCTTTTGCTTACCGGCAGTGGAAGACGTGCGAAACTCGTCTCAGGCCACTGAAACTCCTTGAATATCACTCCTAGGACTCAAAGGAAGGCTTTCTCACCAGCTTCTCCCCTTTTGGCACTTTCTGGCGCTTTTGGACCAAGTTCCAGTTTTGGTCTCTTTTGGTCCCCTTTTGCTTACCGGCAGTGGAAGACGTGCGAAACTCGTCTCAGGCCACTGAAACTCCTTGAATATCACTCCTAGGACTCAAAGGAAGGCTTTCTCACCACCTTCTCCCTTTTGGCACTTTCTGGCGCTTTTGGACCCAAGTTCCAGTTTTGGTCTCTTTTGGTCCCCTTTTGCTTACCGGCAAGGGAAGACGTGCGAAACTCGTCTCAGGCCACTGAAACTCTTGAATATCACTCCTAGGACTCAAAGGAAGGCTTTCTCACCACCTTCTCCCTTTTGGCACTTTCTGGCGCTTTTGGACCCAAGTTCCAGTTTTGGTCTCTTTTGGTCCCCTTTTGCTTACCGGCAGTGGAAGACGTGCGAAACTCGTCTCAGGCCACTGAAACTCCTTGAATATCAGTCCTAGGACTCAAAGGAAGGCTTTCTCACCAGCTTCTCCCCTTTTGGCACTTTCTGGCGCTTTTGGACGCAAGTTCCAGTTTTGGTCTCTTTTGGTCCCCTTTTGCTTACCGGCAGGGAAGACGTGCGAAACTCGTCTCAGGCCACTGAAACTCCTTGAATATCACTCCTAGGACTCAAAGGAAGGCTTTCTCACCACCTTCTCCCCTTTTGGCACTTTCTGGCGCTTTTGGACCCAAGTTCCAGTTTTGGTCTCTTTTGGTCCCCTTTTGCTTACCGGCAGTGGAAGACGTGCGAAACTCGTCTCAGGCCACTGAAACTCCTTGAATATCACTCCTAGGACTCAAAGGAAGGCTTTCTCACCACTTCTCCCTTTTGGCACTTTCTGGCGCTTTTGGACCCAAGTTCCAGTTTTGGTCTCTTTTGGTCCCCTTTTGCTTACCGGCAGTGGAAGACGTGCGAAACTCGTCTCAGGCCACTGAAACTCATTGAATATCACTCCTAGGACTCAAAGGAAGGCTTTCTCACCACCTTCTCCCCTTTTGGCACTTTCTGGCGCTTTTGGACCCAAGTTCCAGTTTTGGTCTCTTTTGGTCCCCTTTTGCTTACCGGCAGTGGAAGACGTGCGAAACTCGTCTCAGGCCACTGAAACTCCTTGAATATCACTACTAGGACTCAAAGGAAGGCTTTCTCACCAGCTTCTCCCCTTTTGGCACTTTCTGGCGCTTTTGGACCAAGTTCCAGTTTTGGTCTCTTTTGGTCCCCTTTTGCTTACCGGCAGTGGAAGACGTGCGAAACTCGTCTCAGGCCACTGAAACTCCTTGAATATCACTCCTAGGACTCAAAGGAAGGCTTTCTCACCACCTTCTCCCCTTTTGGCACTTTCTGGCGCTTTTGGACCCAAGTTCCAGTTTTGGTCTCTTTTGGTCCCCTTTTGCTTACCGGCAAGGGAAGACGTGCGAAACTCGTCTCAGGCCACTGAAACTCCTTGAATATCACTCCTAGGACTCAAAGGAAGGCTTTCTCACCACCTTCTCCCCTTTTGGCACTTTCTGGCGCTTTTGGACCCAAGTTCCAGTTTTGGTCTCTTTTGGTCCCCTTTTGCTTACCGGCAGTGGAAGACGTGCGAAACTCGTCTCAGGCCACTGAAACTCTTGAATATCACTCCTAGGACTCAAAGGAAGGCTTTCTCACCACCTTCTCCCCTTTTGGCACTTTCTGGCGCTTTTGGACCCAAGTTCCAGTTTTGGTCTCTTTTGGTCCCTTTTGCTTACCGGCAGTGGAAGACGTGCGAAACTCGTCTCAGGCCACTGAAACTCCTTGAATATCACTCCTAGGACTCAAAGGAAGGCTTTCTCACCACCTTCTCCCCTTTTGGCACTTTCTGGCGCTTTTGGACGCAAGTTCCAGTTTTGGTCTCTTTTGGTCCCCTTTTGCTTACCGGCAGTGGAAGACGTGCGAAACTCGTCTCAGGCCACTGAAACTCCTTGAATATCACTCCTAGGACTCAAAGGAAGGCTTTCTCACCACCTTCTCCCTTTTGGCACTTTCTGGCGCTTTTGGACCAAGTTCCAGTTTTGGTCTCTTTTGGTCCCCTTTTGCTTACCGGCAGTGGAAGACGTGCGAAACTCGTCTCAGGCCACTGAAACTCCTTGAATATCACTCCTAGGACTCAAAGGAAGGCTTTCTCACCACCTTCTCCCTTTTGGCACTTTCTGGCGCTTTTGGACCCAAGTTCCAGTTTTGGTCTCTTTTGGTCCCCTTTTGCTTACCGGCAGTGGAAGACGTGCGAAACTCGTCTCAGGCCACTGAAACTCCTTGAATATCACTCCTAGGACTCAAAGGAAGGCTTTCTCACCAGCTTCTCCCCTTTTGGCACTTTCTGGCGCTTTTGGACGCAAGTTCCAGTTTTGGTCTCTTTTGGTCCCCTTTTGCTTACCGGCAGTGGAAGACGTGCGAAACTCGTCTCAGGCCACTGAAACTCATTGAATATCACTCCTAGGACTCAAAGGAAGGCTTTCTCACCACCTTCTCCCTTTTGGCACTTTCTGGCGCTTTTGGACCCAAGTTCCAGTTTTGGTCTCTTTTGGTCCCCTTTTGCTTACCGGCAGTGGAAGACGTGCGAAACTCGTCTCAGGCCACTGAAACTCCTTGAATATCACTCCTAGGACTCAAAGGAAGGCTTTCTCACCACCTTCTCCCCTTTTGGCACTTTCTGGCGCTTTTGGACCCAAGTTCCAGTTTTGGTCTCTTTTGGTCCCCTTTTGCTTACCGGCAGTGGAAGACGTGCGAAACTCGTCTCAGGCCACTGAAACTCCTTGAATATCACTCCTAGGACTCAAAGGAAGGCTTTCTCACCACCTTCTCCCCTTTTGGCACTTTCTGGCGCTTTTGGACCAAGTTCCAGTTTTGGTCTCTTTTGGTCCCCTTTTGCTTACCGGCAGTGGAAGACGTGCGAAACTCGTCTCAGGCCACTGAAACTCCTTGAATATCACTCCTAGGACTCAAAGGAAGGCTTTCTCACCACCTTCTCCCCTTTTGGCACTTTCTGGCGCTTTTGGACCAAGTTCCAGTTTTGGTCTCTTTTGGTCCCCTTTTGCTTACCGGCAGTGGAAGACGTGCGAAACTCGTCTCAGGCCACTGAAACTCTTGAATATCACTCCTAGGACTCAAAGGAAGGCTTTCTCACCACCTTCTCCCCTTTTGGCACTTTCTGGCGCTTTTGGACCCAAGTTCCAGTTTTGGTCTCTTTTGGTCCCCTTTTGCTTACCGGCAGTGGAAGACGTGCGAAACTCGTCTCAGGCCACTGAAACTCCTTGAATATCACTCCTAGGACTCAAAGGAAGGCTTTCTCACCACCTTCTCCCCTTTTGGCACTTTCTGGCGCTTTTGGACCCAAGTTCCAGTTTTGGTCTCTTTTGGTCCCCTTTTGCTTACCGGCAGGGAAGACGTGCGAAACTCGTCTCAGGCCACTGAAACTCTTGAATATCACTCCTAGGACTCAAAGGAAGGCTTTCTCACCACTTCTCCCCTTTTGGCACTTTCTGGCGCTTTTGGACCCAAGTTCCAGTTTTGGTCTCTTTTGGTCCCCTTTTGCTTACCGGCAGTGGAAGACGTGCGAAACTCGTCTCAGGCCACTGAAACTCCTTGAATATCACTCCTAGGACTCAAAGAAGGCTTTCTCACCAGCTTCTCCCCTTTTGGCACTTTCTGGCGCTTTTGGACGCAAGTTCCAGTTTTGGTCTCTTTTGGTCCCCTTTTGCTTACCGGCAGTGGAAGACGTGCGAAACTCGTCTCAGGCCACTGAAACTCCTTGAATATCACTCCTAGGACTCAAAGGAAGGCTTTCTCACCAGCTTCTCCCCTTTTGGCACTTTCTGGCGCTTTTGGACCCAAGTTCCAGTTTTGGTCTCTTTTGGTCCCCTTTTGCTTACCGGCAGTGGAAGACGTGCGAAACTCGTCTCAGGCCACTGAAACTCCTTGAATATCACTCCTAGGACTCAAAGGAAGGCTTTCTCACCACCTTCTCCCTTTTGGCACTTTCTGGCGCTTTTGGACCCAAGTTCCAGTTTTGGTCTCTTTTGGTCCCCTTTTGCTTACCGGCAGTGGAAGACGTGCGAAACTCGTCTCAGGCCACTGAAACTCTTGAATATCACTCCTAGGACTCAAAGGAAGGCTTTCTCACCACCTTCTCCCCTTTTGGCACTTTCTGGCGCTTTTGGACCCAAGTTCCAGTTTTGGTCTCTTTTGGTCCCCTTTTGCTTACCGGCAGTGGAAGACGTGCGAAACTCGTCTCAGGCCACTGAAACTCCTTGAATATCACTCCTAGGACTCAAAGGAAGGCTTTCTCACCAGCTTCTCCCCTTTTGGCACTTTCTGGCGCTTTTGGACGCAAGTTCCAGTTTTGGTCTCTTTTGGTCCCCTTTTGCTTACCGGCAGTGGAAGACGTGCGAAACTCGTCTCAGGCCACTGAAACTCCTTGAATATCACTCCTAGGACTCAAAGGAAGGCTTTCTCACCACTTCTCCCCTTTTGGCACTTTCTGGCGCTTTTGGACCCAAGTTCCAGTTTTGGTCTCTTTTGGTCCCCTTTTGCTTACCGGCAAGTGGAAGACGTGCGAAACTCGTCTCAGGCCACTGAAACTCCTTGAATATCACTCCTAGGACTCAAAGGAAGGCTTTCTCACCACCTTCTCCCTTTTGGCACTTTCTGGCGCTTTTGGACCAAGTTCCAGTTTTGGTCTCTTTTGGTCCCCTTTTGCTTACCGGCAGTGGAAGACGTGCGAAACTCGTCTCAGGCCACTGAAACTCCTTGAATATCACTCCTAGGACTCAAAGGAAGGCTTTCTCACCACCTTCTCCCCTTTTGGCACTTTCTGGCGCTTTTGGACCCAAGTTCCAGTTTTGGTCTCTTTTGGTCCCCTTTTGCTTACCGGCAGTGGAAGACGTGCGAAACTCGTCTCAGGCCACTGAAACTCCTTGAATATCACTCCTAGGACTCAAAGGAAGGCTTTCTCACCAGCTTCTCCCTTTTGGCACTTTCTGGCGCTTTTGGACCCAAGTTCCAGTTTTGGTCTCTTTTGGTCCCCTTTTGCTTACCGGCAGTGGAAGACGTGCGAAACTCGTCTCAGGCCACTGAAACTCCTTGAATATCACTCCTAGGACTCAAAGGAAGGCTTTCTCACCACCTTCTCCCCTTTTGGCACTTTCTGGCGCTTTTGGACCCAAGTTCCAGTTTTGGTCTCTTTTGGTCCCCTTTTGCTTACCGGCAGTGGAAGACGTGCGAAACTCGTCTCAGGCCACTGAAACTCCTTGAATATCACTCCTAGGACTCAAAGGAAGGCTTTCTCACCACCTTCTCCCCTTTTGGCACTTTCTGGCGCTTTTGGACCCAAGTTCCAGTTTTGGTCTCTTTTGGTCCCCTTTTGCTTACCGGCAGTGGAAGACGTGCGAAACTCGTCTCAGGCCACTGAAACTCCTTGAATATCACTCCTAGGACTCAAAGGAAGGCTTTCTCACCACCTTCTCCCCTTTTGGCACTTTCTGGCGCTTTTGGACCCAAGTTCCAGTTTTGGTCTCTTTTGGTCCCCTTTTGCTTACCGGCAGTGGAAGACGTGCGAAACTCGTCTCAGGCCACTGAAACTCCTTGAATATCACTCCTAGGACTCAAAGGAAGGCTTTCTCACCACCTTCTCCCTTTTGGCACTTTCTGGCGCTTTTGGACCCAAGTTCCAGTTTTGGTCTCTTTTGGTCCCCTTTTGCTTACCGGCAATGGAAGACGTGCGAAACTCGTCTCAGGCCACTGAAACTCCTTGAATATCACTCCTAGGACTCAAAGGAAGGCTTTCTCACCACCTTCTCCCCTTTTGGCACTTTCTGGCGCTTTTGGACCAAGTTCCAGTTTTGGTCTCTTTTGGTCCCCTTTTGCTTACCGGCAGTGGAAGACGTGCGAAACTCGTCTCAGGCCACTGAAACTCATTGAATATCACTCCTAGGACTCAAAGGAAGGCTTTCTCACCACCTTCTCCCTTTTGGCACTTTCTGGCGCTTTTGGACCCAAGTTCCAGTTTTGGTCTCTTTTGGTCCCCTTTTGCTTACCGGCAGTGGAAGACGTGCGAAACTCGTCTCAGGCCACTGAAACTCCTTGAATATCAGTTCTAGGACTCAAAGGAAGGCTTTCTCACCAGCTTCTCCCCTTTTGGCACTTTCTGGCGCTTTTGGACGCAAGTTCCAGTTTTGGTCTCTTTTGGTCCCCTTTTGCTTACCGGCAGTGGAAGACGTGCGAAACTCGTCTCAGGCCACTGAAACTCCTTGAATATCACTCCTAGGACTCAAAGGAAGGCTTTCTCACCACTTCTCCCCTTTTGGCACTTTCTGGCGCTTTTGGACCCAAGTTCCAGTTTTGGTCTCTTTTGGTCCCCTTTTGCTTACCGGCAAGTGGAAGACGTGCGAAACTCGTCTCAGGCCACTGAAACTCATTGAATATCACTCCTAGGACTCAAAGGAAGGCTTTCTCACCACCTTCTCCCTTTTGGCACTTTCTGGCGCTTTTGGACCCAAGTTCCAGTTTTGGTCTCTTTTGGTCCCCTTTTGCTTACCGGCAAGGGAAGACGTGCGAAACTCGTCTCAGGCCACTGAAACTCATTGAATATCACTCCTAGGACTCAAAGGAAGGCTTTCTCACCACCTTCTCCCTTTTGGCACTTTCTGGCGCTTTTGGACCCAAGTTCCAGTTTTGGTCTCTTTTGGTCCCTTTTGCTTACCGGCAGTGGAAGACGTGCGAAACTCGTCTCAGGCCACTGAAACTCCTTGAATATCATCTAGGACTAAAGGAAGGCTTTCTCACCACTTCTCCCTTTTGGCACTTTCTGGCGCTTTTGGACCAAGTTCCAGTTTTGGTCTCTTTTGGTCCCCTTTTGCTTACCGGCAGTGGAAGACGTGCGAAACTCGTCTCAGGCCACTGAAACTCCTTGAATATCACTCCTAGGACTCAAAGGAAGGCTTTCTCACCACCTTCTCCCCTTTTGGCACTTTCTGGCGCTTTTGGACCAAGTTCCAGTTTTGGTCTCTTTTGGTCCCCTTTTGCTTACCGGCAGTGGAAGACGTGCGAAACTCGTCTCAGGCCACTGAAACTCATTGAATATCACTCCTAGGACTCAAAGGAAGGCTTTCTCACCACCTTCTCCCTTTTGGCACTTTCTGGCGCTTTTGGACCCAAGTTCCAGTTTTGGTCTCTTTTGGTCCCCTTTTGCTTACCGGCAGTGGAAGACGTGCGAAACTCGTCTCAGGCCACTGAAACTCCTTGAATATCACTCCTAGGACTCAAAGGAAGGCTTTCTCACCACCTTCTCCCCTTTTGGCACTTTCTGGCGCTTTTGGACCCAAGTTCCAGTTTTGGTCTCTTTTGGTCCCCTTTTGCTTACCGGCAGTGGAAGACGTGCGAAACTCGTCTCAGGCCACTGAAACTCCTTGAATATCACTCCTAGGACTCAAAGGAAGGCTTTCTCACCAGCTTCTCCCCTTTTGGCACTTTCTGGCGCTTTTGGACCAAGTTCCAGTTTTGGTCTCTTTTGGTCCCCTTTTGCTTACCGGCAGTGGAAGACGTGCGAAACTCGTCTCAGGCCACTGAAACTCCTTGAATATCACTCCTAGGACTCAAAGGAAGGCTTTCTCACCACCTTCTCCCTTTTGGCACTTTCTGGCGCTTTTGGACCCAAGTTCCAGTTTTGGTCTCTTTTGGTCCCCTTTTGCTTACCGGCAAGGGAAGACGTGCGAAACTCGTCTCAGGCCACTGAAACTCCTTGAATATCACTCCTAGGACTCAAAGGAAGGCTTTCTCACCACCTTCTCCCCTTTTGGCACTTTCTGGCGCTTTTGGACCCAAGTTCCAGTTTTGGTCTCTTTTGGTCCCCTTTTGCTTACCGGCAGTGGAAGACGTGCGAAACTCGTCTCAGGCCACTGAAACTCCTTGAATATCACTCCTAGGACTCAAAGGAAGGCTTTCTCACCACCTTCTCCCCTTTTGGCACTTTCTGGCGCTTTTGGACCCAAGTTCCAGTTTTGGTCTCTTTTGGTCCCCTTTTGCTTACCGGCAGTGGAAGACGTGCGAAACTCGTCTCAGGCCACTGAAACTCATTGAATATCACTCCTAGGACTCAAAGGAAGGCTTTCTCACCACCTTCTCCCTTTTGGCACTTTCTGGCGCTTTTGGACCCAAGTTCCAGTTTTGGTCTCTTTTGGTCCCCTTTTGCTTACCGGCAGTGGAAGACGTGCGAAACTCGTCTCAGGCCACTGAAACTCCTTGAATATCACTCCTAGGACTCAAAGGAAGGCTTTCTCACCAGCTTCTCCCCTTTTGGCACTTTCTGGCGCTTTTGGACCAAGTTCCAGTTTTGGTCTCTTTTGGTCCCCTTTTGCTTACCGGCAGTGGAAGACGTGCGAAACTCGTCTCAGGCCACTGAAACTCCTTGAATATCACTCCTAGGACTCAAAGGAAGGCTTTCTCACCACCTTCTCCCTTTTGGCACTTTCTGGCGCTTTTGGACCCAAGTTCCAGTTTTGGTCTCTTTTGGTCCCCTTTTGCTTACCGGCAGTGGAAGACGTGCGAAACTCGTCTCAGGCCACTGAAACTCCTTGAATATCACTCCTAGGACTCAAAGGAAGGCTTTCTCACCAGCTTCTCCCCTTTTGGCACTTTCTGGCGCTTTTGGACCCAAGTTCCAGTTTTGGTCTCTTTTGGTCCCCTTTTGCTTACCGGCAGTGGAAGACGTGCGAAACTCGTCTCAGGCCACTGAAACTCTTGAATATCACTCCTAGGACTCAAAGGAAGGCTTTCTCACCACCTTCTCCCCTTTTGGCACTTTCTGGCGCTTTTGGACCCAAGTTCCAGTTTTGGTCTCTTTTGGTCCCCTTTTGCTTACCGGCAGTGGAAGACGTGCGAAACTCGTCTCAGGCCACTGAAACTCCTTGAATATCACTCCTAGGACTCAAAGGAAGGCTTTCTCACCACCTTCTCCCCTTTTGGCACTTTCTGGCGCTTTTGGACCCAAGTTCCAGTTTTGGTCTCTTTTGGTCCCCTTTTGCTTACCGGCAAGTGGAAGACGTGCGAAACTCGTCTCAGGCCACTGAAACTCCTTGAATATCACTCCTAGGACTCAAAGGAAGGCTTTCTCACCACCTTCTCCCCTTTTGGCACTTTCTGGCGCTTTTGGACCAAGTTCCAGTTTTGGTCTCTTTTGGTCCCCTTTTGCTTACCGGCAGTGGAAGACGTGCGAAACTCGTCTCAGGCCACTGAAACTCCTTGAATATCACTCCTAGGACTCAAAGGAAGGCTTTCTCACCACCTTCTCCCCTTTTGGCACTTTCTGGCGCTTTTGGACCCAAGTTCCAGTTTTGGTCTCTTTTGGTCCCCTTTTGCTTACCGGCAGTGGAAGACGTGCGAAACTCGTCTCAGGCCACTGAAACTCCTTGAATATCACTACTAGGACTCAAAGGAAGGCTTTCTCACCAGCTTCTCCCCTTTTGGCACTTTCTGGCGCTTTTGGACCAAGTTCCAGTTTTGGTCTCTTTTGGTCCCCTTTTGCTTACGGCAGTGGAAGACGTGCGAAACTCGTCTCAGGCCACTGAAACTCCTTGAATATCACTCCTAGGACTCAAAGGAAGGCTTTCTCACCACCTTCTCCCCTTTTGGCACTTTCTGGCGCTTTTGGACCCAAGTTCCAGTTTTGGTCTCTTTTGGTCCCCTTTTGCTTACCGGCAAGTGGAAGACGTGCGAAACTCGTCTCAGGCCACTGAAACTCCTTGAATATCACTCCTAGGACTCAAAGGAAGGCTTTCTCACCACCTTCTCCCTTTTGGCACTTTCTGGCGCTTTTGGACCCAAGTTCCAGTTTTGGTCTCTTTTGGTCCCCTTTTGCTTACCGGCAGTGGAAGACGTGCGAAACTCGTCTCAGGCCACTGAAACTCATTGAATATCACTCCTAGGACTCAAAGGAAGGCTTTCTCACCACCTTCTCCCCTTTTGGCACTTTCTGGCGCTTTTGGACCCAAGTTCCAGTTTTGGTCTCTTTTGGTCCCCTTTTGCTTACCGGCAGTGGAAGACGTGCGAAACTCGTCTCAGGCCACTGAAACTCCTTGAATATCACTCCTAGGACTCAAAGGAAGGCTTTCTCACCAGCTTCTCCCCTTTTGGCACTTTCTGGCGCTTTTGGACGCAAGTTCCAGTTTTGGTCTCTTTTGGTCCCCTTTTGCTTACCGGCAGTGGAAGACGTGCGAAACTCGTCTCAGGCCACTGAAACTCCTTGAATATCACTCCTAGGACTCAAAGGAAGGCTTTCTCACCACCTTCTCCCCTTTTGGCACTTTCTGGCGCTTTTGGACCCAAGTTCCAGTTTTGGTCTCTTTTGGTCCCCTTTTGCTTACCGGCAGTGGAAGACGTGCGAAACTCGTCTCAGGCCACTGAAACTCCTTGAATATCACTCCTAGGACTCAAAGGAAGGCTTTCTCACCACCTTCTCCCCTTTTGGCACTTTCTGGCGCTTTTGGACCCAAGTTCCAGTTTTGGTCTCTTTTGGTCCCCTTTTGCTTACCGGCAGGGAAGACGTGCGAAACTCGTCTCAGGCCACTGAAACTCCTTGAATATCACTCCTAGGACTCAAAGGAAGGCTTTCTCACCACCTTCTCCCCTTTTGGCACTTTCTGGCGCTTTTGGACCCAAGTTCCAGTTTTGGTCTCTTTTGGTCCCCTTTTGCTTACCGGCAGTGGAAGACGTGCGAAACTCGTCTCAGGCCACTGAAACTCCTTGAATATCACTCCTAGGACTCAAAGGAAGGCTTTCTCACCAGCTTCTCCCCTTTTGGCACTTTCTGGCGCTTTTGGACGCAAGTTCCAGTTTTGGTCTCTTTTGGTCCCCTTTTGCTTACCGGCAGTGGAAGACGTGCGAAACTCGTCTCAGGCCACTGAAACTCATTGAATATCACTCCTAGGACTCAAAGGAAGGCTTTCTCACCACCTTCTCCCCTTTTGGCACTTTCTGGCGCTTTTGGACCCAAGTTCCAGTTTTGGTCTCTTTTGGTCCCCTTTTGCTTACCGGCAGTGGAAGACGTGCGAAACTCGTCTCAGGCCACTGAAACTCCTTGAATATCACTCCTAGGACTCAAAGGAAGGCTTTCTCACCACCTTCTCCCCTTTTGGCACTTTCTGGCGCTTTTGGACCCAAGTTCCAGTTTTGGTCTCTTTTGGTCCCCTTTTGCTTACCGGCAGTGGAAGACGTGCGAAACTCGTCTCAGGCCACTGAAACTCTTGAATATCACTCCTAGGACTCAAAGGAAGGCTTTCTCACCACCTTCTCCCCTTTTGGCACTTTCTGGCGCTTTTGGACCCAAGTTCCAGTTTTGGTCTCTTTTGGTCCCCTTTTGCTTACCGGCAGTGGAAGACGTGCGAAACTCGTCTCAGGCCACTGAAACTCCTTGAATATCACTCCTAGGACTCAAAGGAAGGCTTTCTCACCACCTTCTCCCCTTTTGGCACTTTCTGGCGCTTTTGGACCCAAGTTCCAGTTTTGGTCTCTTTTGGTCCCCTTTTGCTTACCGGCAGTGGAAGACGTGCGAAACTCGTCTCAGGCCACTGAAACTCCTTGAATATCACTCCTAGGACTCAAAGGAAGGCTTTCTCACCACCTTCTCCCTTTTGGCACTTTCTGGCGCTTTTGGACCAAGTTCCAGTTTTGGTCTCTTTTGGTCCCCTTTTGCTTACCGGCAGTGGAAGACGTGCGAAACTCGTCTCAGGCCACTGAAACTCATTGAATATCACTCCTAGGACTCAAAGGAAGGCTTTCTCACCACCTTCTCCCCTTTTGGCACTTTCTGGCGCTTTTGGACCAAGTTCCAGTTTTGGTCTCTTTTGGTCCCCTTTTGCTTACCGGCAGGGAAGACGTGCGAAACTCGTCTCAGGCCACTGAAACTCCTTGAATATCACTCCTAGGACTCAAAGGAAGGCTTTCTCACCACCTTCTCCCCTTTTGGCACTTTCTGGCGCTTTTGGACCCAAGTTCCAGTTTTGGTCTCTTTTGGTCCCCTTTTGCTTACCGGCAGTGGAAGACGTGCGAAACTCGTCTCAGGCCACTGAAACTCCTTGAATATCACTCCTAGGACTCAAAGGAAGGCTTTCTCACCAGCTTCTCCCCTTTTGGCACTTTCTGGCGCTTTTGGACGCAAGTTCCAGTTTTGGTCTCTTTTGGTCCCCTTTTGCTTACCGGCAGTGGAAGACGTGCGAAACTCGTCTCAGGCCACTGAAACTCTTGAATATCACTCCTAGGACTCAAAGGAAGGCTTTCTCACCACTTCTCCCCTTTTGGCACTTTCTGGCGCTTTTGGACCCAAGTTCCAGTTTTGGTCTCTTTTGGTCCCCTTTTGCTTACCGGCAGGGAAGACGTGCGAAACTCGTCTCAGGCCACTGAAACTCCTTGAATATCACTCCTAGGACTCAAAGGAAGGCTTTCTCACCATCTTCTCCCCTTTTGGCACTTTCTGGCGCTTTTGGACCCAAGTTCCAGTTTTGGTCTCTTTTGGTCCCCTTTTGCTTACCGGCAAGGAAGACGTGCGAAACTCGTCTCAGGCCACTGAAACTCCTTGAATATCACTCCTAGGACTCAAAGGAAGGCTTTCTCACCACCTTCTCCCCTTTTGGCACTTTCTGGCGCTTTTGGACCCAAGTTCCAGTTTTGGTCTCTTTTGGTCCCCTTTTGCTTACCGGCAGTGGAAGACGTGCGAAACTCGTCTCAGGCCACTGAAACTCCTTGAATATCACTCCTAGGACTCAAAGGAAGGCTTTCTCACCACCTTCTCCCCTTTTGGCACTTTCTGGCGCTTTTGGACCCAAGTTCCAGTTTTGGTCTCTTTTGGTCCCTTTTGCTTACCGGCAAGGAAGACGTGCGAAACTCGTCTCAGGCCACTGAAACTCCTTGAATATCACTCCTAGGACTCAAAGGAAGGCTTTCTCACCAGCTTCTCCCCTTTTGGCACTTTCTGGCGCTTTTGGACGCAAGTTCCAGTTTTGGTCTCTTTTGGTCCCCTTTTGCTTACCGGCAAGTGGAAGACGTGCGAAACTCGTCTCAGGCCACTGAAACTCATTGAATATCACTCCTAGGACTCAAAGGAAGGCTTTCTCACCACCTTCTCCCCTTTTGGCACTTTCTGGCGCTTTTGGACCCAAGTTCCAGTTTTGGTCTCTTTTGGTCCCCTTTTGCTTACCGGCAGTGGAAGACGTGCGAAACTCGTCTCAGGCCACTGAAACTCTTGAATATCACTCCTAGGACTCAAAGGAAGGCTTTCTCACCACCTTCTCCCCTTTTGGCACTTTCTGGCGCTTTTGGACCCAAGTTCCAGTTTTGGTCTCTTTTGGTCCCCTTTTGCTTACCGGCAATGGAAGACGTGCGAAACTCGTCTCAGGCCACTGAAACTCATTGAATATCACTCCTAGGACTCAAAGGAAGGCTTTCTCACCACCTTCTCCCCTTTTGGCACTTTCTGGCGCTTTTGGACCCAAGTTCCAGTTTTGGTCTCTTTTGGTCCCCTTTTGCTTACCGGCAGGGAAGACGTGCGAAACTCGTCTCAGGCCACTGAAACTCCTTGAATATCACTCCTAGGACTCAAAGGAAGGCTTTCTCACCACCTTCTCCCCTTTTGGCACTTTCTGGCGCTTTTGGACCCAAGTTCCAGTTTTGGTCTCTTTTGGTCCCCTTTTGCTTACCGGCAAGTGGAAGACGTGCGAAACTCGTCTCAGGCCACTGAAACTCCTTGAATATCACTCCTAGGACTCAAAGGAAGGCTTTCTCACCACCTTCTCCCCTTTTGGCACTTTCTGGCGCTTTTGGACCCAAGTTCCAGTTTTGGTCTCTTTTGGTCCCCTTTTGCTTACCGGCAAGGGAAGACGTGCGAAACTCGTCTCAGGCCACTGAAACTCTTGAATATCACTCCTAGGACTCAAAGGAAGGCTTTCTCACCACCTTCTCCCCTTTTGGCACTTTCTGGCGCTTTTGGACCCAAGTTCCAGTTTTGGTCTCTTTTGGTCCCCTTTTGCTTACCGGCAAAGGAAGACGTGCGAAACTCGTCTCAGGCCACTGAAACTCCTTGAATATCACTCCTAGGACTCAAAGGAAGGCTTTCTCACCACCTTCTCCCCTTTTGGCACTTTCTGGCGCTTTTGGACCCAAGTTCCAGTTTTGGTCTCTTTTGGTCCCCTTTTGCTTACCGGCAATGGAAGACGTGCGAAACTCGTCTCAGGCCACTGAAACTCATTGAATATCACTCCTAGGACTCAAAGGAAGGCTTTCTCACCACCTTCTCCCCTTTTGGCACTTTCTGGCGCTTTTGGACCCAAGTTCCAGTTTTGGTCTCTTTTGGTCCCCTTTTGCTTACCGGCAGTGGAAGACGTGCGAAACTCGTCTCAGGCCACTGAAACTCATTGAATATCACTCCTAGGACTCAAAGGAAGGCTTTCTCACCACCTTCTCCCCTTTTGGCACTTTCTGGCGCTTTTGGACCCAAGTTCCAGTTTTGGTCTCTTTTGGTCCCCTTTTGCTTACCGGCAAAGGAAGACGTGCGAAACTCGTCTCAGGCCACTGAAACTCATTGAATATCACTCCTAGGACTCAAAGGAAGGCTTTCTCACCACCTTCTCCCCTTTTGGCACTTTCTGGCGCTTTTGGACCCAAGTTCCAGTTTTGGTCTCTTTTGGTCCCCTTTTGCTTACCGGCAGTGGAAGACGTGCGAAACTCGTCTCAGGCCACTGAAACTCCTTGAATATCACTCCTAGGACTCAAAGGAAGGCTTTCTCACCACCTTCTCCCCTTTTGGCACTTTCTGGCGCTTTTGGACCCAAGTTCCAGTTTTGGTCTCTTTTGGTCCCCTTTTGCTTACCGGCAGGGAAGACGTGCGAAACTCGTCTCAGGCCACTGAAACTCCTTGAATATCACTCCTAGGACTCAAAGGAAGGCTTTCTCACCACCTTCTCCCCTTTTGGCACTTTCTGGCGCTTTTGGACCAAGTTCCAGTTTTGGTCTCTTTTGGTCCCCTTTTGCTTACCGGCAGTGGAAGACGTGCGAAACTCGTCTCAGGCCACTGAAACTCCTTGAATATCACTCCTAGGACTCAAAGGAAGGCTTTCTCACCACCTTCTCCCCTTTTGGCACTTTCTGGCGCTTTTGGACCCAAGTTCCAGTTTTGGTCTCTTTTGGTCCCCTTTTGCTTACCGGCAGTGGAAGACGTGCGAAACTCGTCTCAGGCCACTGAAACTCTTGAATATCACTCCTAGGACTCAAAGGAAGGCTTTCTCACCACCTTCTCCCCTTTTGGCACTTTCTGGCGCTTTTGGACCCAAGTTCCAGTTTTGGTCTCTTTTGGTCCCCTTTTGCTTACCGGCAGTGGAAGACGTGCGAAACTCGTCTCAGGCCACTGAAACTCCTTGAATATCACTCCTAGGACTCAAAGGAAGGCTTTCTCACCACCTTCTCCCCTTTTGGCACTTTCTGGCGCTTTTGGACCCAAGTTCCAGTTTTGGTCTCTTTTGGTCCCCTTTTGCTTACCGGCAAGGAAGACGTGCGAAACTCGTCTCAGGCCACTGAAACTCCTTGAATATCACTCCTAGGACTCAAAGGAAGGCTTTCTCACCACTTCTCCCCTTTTGGCACTTTCTGGCGCTTTTGGACCCAAGTTCCAGTTTTGGTCTCTTTTGGTCCCCTTTTGCTTACCGGCAAGGAAGACGTGCGAAACTCGTCTCAGGCCACTGAAACTCCTTGAATATCACTCCTAGGACTCAAAGGAAGGCTTTCTCACCAGCTTCTCCCCTTTTGGCACTTTCTGGCGCTTTTGGACCCAAGTTCCAGTTTTGGTCTCTTTTGGTCCCCTTTTGCTTACCGGCAAGGAAGACGTGCGAAACTCGTCTCAGGCCACTGAAACTCCTTGAATATCACTCCTAGGACTCAAAGGAAGGCTTTCTCACCACCTTCTCCCCTTTTGGCACTTTCTGGCGCTTTTGGACCAAGTTCCAGTTTTGGTCTCTTTTGGTCCCCTTTTGCTTACCGGCAGTGGAAGACGTGCGAAACTCGTCTCAGGCCACTGAAACTCCTTGAATATCACTCCTAGGACTCAAAGGAAGGCTTTCTCACCACCTTCTCCCCTTTTGGCACTTTCTGGCGCTTTTGGACCCAAGTTCCAGTTTTGGTCTCTTTTGGTCCCCTTTTGCTTACCGGCAGTGGAAGACGTGCGAAACTCGTCTCAGGCCACTGAAACTCCTTGAATATCACTCCTAGGACTCAAAGGAAGGCTTTCTCACCACTTCTCCCCTTTTGGCACTTTCTGGCGCTTTTGGACCCAAGTTCCAGTTTTGGTCTCTTTTGGTCCCCTTTTGCTTACCGGCAGTGGAAGACGTGCGAAACTCGTCTCAGGCCACTGAAACTCCTTGAATATCACTCCTAGGACTCAAAGGAAGGCTTTCTCACCACCTTCTCCCCTTTTGGCACTTTCTGGCGCTTTTGGACCAAGTTCCAGTTTTGGTCTCTTTTGGTCCCCTTTTGCTTACCGGCAAGTGGAAGACGTGCGAAACTCGTCTCAGGCCACTGAAACTCCTTGAATATCACTCCTAGGACTCAAAGGAAGGCTTTCTCACCACCTTCTCCCCTTTTGGCACTTTCTGGCGCTTTTGGACCCAAGTTCCAGTTTTGGTCTCTTTTGGTCCCCTTTTGCTTACCGGCAAGGAAGACGTGCGAAACTCGTCTCAGGCCACTGAAACTCCTTGAATATCACTCCTAGGACTCAAAGGAAGGCTTTCTCACCACCTTCTCCCCTTTTGGCACTTTCTGGCGCTTTTGGACCCAAGTTCCAGTTTTGGTCTCTTTTGGTCCCTTTTGCTTACCGGCAAGGAAGACGTGCGAAACTCGTCTCAGGCCACTGAAACTCCTTGAATATCACTCCTAGGACTCAAAGGAAGGCTTTCTCACCACTTCTCCCCTTTTGGCACTTTCTGGCGCTTTTGGACCCAAGTTCCAGTTTTGGTCTCTTTTGGTCCCCTTTTGCTTACCGGCAGTGGAAGACGTGCGAAACTCGTCTCAGGCCACTGAAACTCCTTGAATATCACTCCTAGGACTCAAAGGAAGGCTTTCTCACCACCTTCTCCCCTTTTGGCACTTTCTGGCGCTTTTGGACCCAAGTTCCAGTTTTGGTCTCTTTTGGTCCCCTTTTGCTTACCGGCAAGGAAGACGTGCGAAACTCGTCTCAGGCCACTGAAACTCCTTGAATATCACTCCTAGGACTCAAAGGAAGGCTTTCTCACCACCTTCTCCCCTTTTGGCACTTTCTGGCGCTTTTGGACCCAAGTTCCAGTTTTGGTCTCTTTTGGTCCCTTTTGCTTACCGGCAGTGGAAGACGTGCGAAACTCGTCTCAGGCCACTGAAACTCCTTGAATATCACTCCTAGGACTCAAAGGAAGGCTTTCTCACCACTTCTCCCCTTTTGGCACTTTCTGGCGCTTTTGGACCCAAGTTCCAGTTTTGGTCTCTTTTGGTCCCCTTTTGCTTACCGGCAAGGAAGACGTGCGAAACTCGTCTCAGGCCACTGAAACTCCTTGAATATCACTCCTAGGACTCAAAGGAAGGCTTTCTCACCACCTTCTCCCCTTTTGGCACTTTCTGGCGCTTTTGGACCCAAGTTCCAGTTTTGGTCTCTTTTGGTCCCCTTTTGCTTACCGGCAAGGAAGACGTGCGAAACTCGTCTCAGGCCACTGAAACTCTTGAATATCACTCCTAGGACTCAAAGGAAGGCTTTCTCACCACCTTCTCCCCTTTTGGCACTTTCTGGCGCTTTTGGACCCAAGTTCCAGTTTTGGTCTCTTTTGGTCCCCTTTTGCTTACCGGCAGTGGAAGACGTGCGAAACTCGTCTCAGGCCACTGAAACTCCTTGAATATCACTCCTAGGACTCAAAGGAAGGCTTTCTCACCACCTTCTCCCCTTTTGGCACTTTCTGGCGCTTTTGGACCCAAGTTCCAGTTTTGGTCTCTTTTGGTCCCCTTTTGCTTACCGGCAATGGAAGACGTGCGAAACTCGTCTCAGGCCACTGAAACTCCTTGAATATCACTCCTAGGACTCAAAGGAAGGCTTTCTCACCACCTTCTCCCCTTTTGGCACTTTCTGGCGCTTTTGGACCCAAGTTCCAGTTTTGGTCTCTTTTGGTCCCCTTTTGCTTACCGGCAGGGAAGACGTGCGAAACTCGTCTCAGGCCACTGAAACTCCTTGAATATCACTCCTAGGACTCAAAGGAAGGCTTTCTCACCACCTTCTCCCTTTTGGCACTTTCTGGCGCTTTTGGACCCAAGTTCCAGTTTTGGTCTCTTTTGGTCCCCTTTTGCTTACCGGCAAGGAAGACGTGCGAAACTCGTCTCAGGCCACTGAAACTCCTTGAATATCACTCCTAGGACTCAAAGGAAGGCTTTCTCACCACTTCTCCCCTTTTGGCACTTTCTGGCGCTTTTGGACCAAGTTCCAGTTTTGGTCTCTTTTGGTCCCCTTTTGCTTACCGGCAAGGAAGACGTGCGAAACTCGTCTCAGGCCACTGAAACTCCTTGAATATCACTCCTAGGACTCAAAGGAAGGCTTTCTCACCACCTTCTCCCCTTTTGGCACTTTCTGGCGCTTTTGGACCCAAGTTCCAGTTTTGGTCTCTTTTGGTCCCCTTTTGCTTACCGGCAAGGAAGACGTGCGAAACTCGTCTCAGGCCACTGAAACTCCTTGAATATCACTCCTAGGACTCAAAGGAAGGCTTTCTCACCACCTTCTCCCCTTTTGGCACTTTCTGGCGCTTTTGGACCCAAGTTCCAGTTTTGGTCTCTTTTGGTCCCCTTTTGCTTACCGGCAAGGAAGACGTGCGAAACTCGTCTCAGGCCACTGAAACTCCTTGAATATCACTCCTAGGACTCAAAGGAAGGCTTTCTCACCACCTTCTCCCCTTTTGGCACTTTCTGGCGCTTTTGGACCCAAGTTCCAGTTTTGGTCTCTTTTGGTCCCCTTTTGCTTACCGGCAAGGAAGACGTGCGAAACTCGTCTCAGGCCACTGAAACTCCTTGAATATCACTCCTAGGACTCAAAGGAAGGCTTTCTCACCACTTCTCCCCTTTTGGCACTTTCTGGCGCTTTTGGACCCAAGTTCCAGTTTTGGTCTCTTTTGGTCCCCTTTTGCTTACCGGCAGTGGAAGACGTGCGAAACTCGTCTCAGGCCACTGAAACTCCTTGAATATCACTCCTAGGACTCAAAGGAAGGCTTTCTCACCACCTTCTCCCCTTTTGGCACTTTCTGGCGCTTTTGGACCCAAGTTCCAGTTTTGGTCTCTTTTGGTCCCCTTTTGCTTACCGGCAAGGAAGACGTGCGAAACTCGTCTCAGGCCACTGAAACTCCTTGAATATCACTCCTAGGACTCAAAGGAAGGCTTTCTCACCACCTTCTCCCCTTTTGGCACTTTCTGGCGCTTTTGGACCCAAGTTCCAGTTTTGGTCTCTTTTGGTCCCCTTTTGCTTACCGGCAGGGAAGACGTGCGAAACTCGTCTCAGGCCACTGAAACTCCTTGAATATCACTCCTAGGACTCAAAGGAAGGCTTTCTCACCACCTTCTCCCCTTTTGGCACTTTCTGGCGCTTTTGGACCCAAGTTCCAGTTTTGGTCTCTTTTGGTCCCTTTTGCTTACCGGCAAGGAAGACGTGCGAAACTCGTCTCAGGCCACTGAAACTCCTTGAATATCACTCCTAGGACTCAAAGGAAGGCTTTCTCACCACTTCTCCCCTTTTGGCACTTTCTGGCGCTTTTGGACCAAGTTCCAGTTTTGGTCTCTTTTGGTCCCCTTTTGCTTACCGGCAATGGAAGACGTGCGAAACTCGTCTCAGGCCACTGAAACTCCTTGAATATCACTCCTAGGACTCAAAGGAAGGCTTTCTCACCACCTTCTCCCCTTTTGGCACTTTCTGGCGCTTTTGGACCCAAGTTCCAGTTTTGGTCTCTTTTGGTCCCCTTTTGCTTACCGGCAAAGGAAGACGTGCGAAACTCGTCTCAGGCCACTGAAACTCCTTGAATATCACTCCTAGGACTCAAAGGAAGGCTTTCTCACCACCTTCTCCCCTTTTGGCACTTTCTGGCGCTTTTGGACCCAAGTTCCAGTTTTGGTCTCTTTTGGTCCCCTTTTGCTTACCGGCAAGGAAGACGTGCGAAACTCGTCTCAGGCCACTGAAACTCCTTGAATATCACTCCTAGGACTCAAAGGAAGGCTTTCTCACCACCTTCTCCCCTTTTGGCACTTTCTGGCGCTTTTGGACCCAAGTTCCAGTTTTGGTCTCTTTTGGTCCCCTTTTGCTTACCGGCAAGGAAGACGTGCGAAACTCGTCTCAGGCCACTGAAACTCTTGAATATCACTCCTAGGACTCAAAGGAAGGCTTTCTCACCACTTCTCCCCTTTTGGCACTTTCTGGCGCTTTTGGACCCAAGTTCCAGTTTTGGTCTCTTTTGGTCCCCTTTTGCTTACCGGCAAGGAAGACGTGCGAAACTCGTCTCAGGCCACTGAAACTCTTGAATATCACTCCTAGGACTCAAAGGAAGGCTTTCTCACCACCTTCTCCCCTTTTGGCACTTTCTGGCGCTTTTGGACCCAAGTTCCAGTTTTGGTCTCTTTTGGTCCCCTTTTGCTTACCGGCAAGGAAGACGTGCGAAACTCGTCTCAGGCCACTGAAACTCCTTGAATATCACTCCTAGGACTCAAAGGAAGGCTTTCTCACCACCTTCTCCCCTTTTGGCACTTTCTGGCGCTTTTGGACCCAAGTTCCAGTTTTGGTCTCTTTTGGTCCCTTTTGCTTACCGGCAAGGAAGACGTGCGAAACTCGTCTCAGGCCACTGAAACTCCTTGAATATCACTCCTAGGACTCAAAGGAAGGCTTTCTCACCACTTCTCCCCTTTTGGCACTTTCTGGCGCTTTTGGACCCAAGTTCCAGTTTTGGTCTCTTTTGGTCCCCTTTTGCTTACCGGCAAGGAAGACGTGCGAAACTCGTCTCAGGCCACTGAAACTCCTTGAATATCACTCCTAGGACTCAAAGGAAGGCTTTCTCACCACCTTCTCCCCTTTTGGCACTTTCTGGCGCTTTTGGACCCAAGTTCCAGTTTTGGTCTCTTTTGGTCCCTTTTGCTTACCGGCAAGGAAGACGTGCGAAACTCGTCTCAGGCCACTGAAACTCCTTGAATATCACTCCTAGGACTCAAAGGAAGGCTTTCTCACCACCTTCTCCCCTTTTGGCACTTTCTGGCGCTTTTGGACCCAAGTTCCAGTTTTGGTCTCTTTTGGTCCCCTTTTGCTTACCGGCAAGGAAGACGTGCGAAACTCGTCTCAGGCCACTGAAACTCCTTGAATATCACTCCTAGGACTCAAAGGAAGGCTTTCTCACCACCTTCTCCCCTTTTGGCACTTTCTGGCGCTTTTGGACCCAAGTTCCAGTTTTGGTCTCTTTTGGTCCCCTTTTGCTTACCGGCAAGTGGAAGACGTGCGAAACTCGTCTCAGGCCACTGAAACTCATTGAATATCACTCCTAGGACTCAAAGGAAGGCTTTCTCACCACCTTCTCCCCTTTTGGCACTTTCTGGCGCTTTTGGACCCAAGTTCCAGTTTTGGTCTCTTTTGGTCCCCTTTTGCTTACCGGCAAGGAAGACGTGCGAAACTCGTCTCAGGCCACTGAAACTCCTTGAATATCACTCCTAGGACTCAAAGGAAGGCTTTCTCACCACTTCTCCCCTTTTGGCACTTTCTGGCGCTTTTGGACCAAGTTCCAGTTTTGGTCTCTTTTGGTCCCCTTTTGCTTACCGGCAATGGAAGACGTGCGAAACTCGTCTCAGGCCACTGAAACTCATTGAATATCACTCCTAGGACTCAAAGGAAGGCTTTCTCACCACCTTCTCCCCTTTTGGCACTTTCTGGCGCTTTTGGACCCAAGTTCCAGTTTTGGTCTCTTTTGGTCCCCTTTTGCTTACCGGCAAGGAAGACGTGCGAAACTCGTCTCAGGCCACTGAAACTCCTTGAATATCACTCCTAGGACTCAAAGGAAGGCTTTCTCACCACCTTCTCCCCTTTTGGCACTTTCTGGCGCTTTTGGACCCAAGTTCCAGTTTTGGTCTCTTTTGGTCCCCTTTTGCTTACCGGCAAGGAAGACGTGCGAAACTCGTCTCAGGCCACTGAAACTCCTTGAATATCACTCCTAGGACTCAAAGGAAGGCTTTCTCACCACCTTCTCCCCTTTTGGCACTTTCTGGCGCTTTTGGACCCAAGTTCCAGTTTTGGTCTCTTTTGGTCCCCTTTTGCTTACCGGCAAGGAAGACGTGCGAAACTCGTCTCAGGCCACTGAAACTCCTTGAATATCACTCCTAGGACTCAAAGGAAGGCTTTCTCACCACCTTCTCCCCTTTTGGCACTTTCTGGCGCTTTTGGACCCAAGTTCCAGTTTTGGTCTCTTTTGGTCCCCTTTTGCTTACCGGCAAGGAAGACGTGCGAAACTCGTCTCAGGCCACTGAAACTCATTGAATATCACTCCTAGGACTCAAAGGAAGGCTTTCTCACCACCTTCTCCCCTTTTGGCACTTTCTGGCGCTTTTGGACCCAAGTTCCAGTTTTGGTCTCTTTTGGTCCCCTTTTGCTTACCGGCAAGGAAGACGTGCGAAACTCGTCTCAGGCCACTGAAACTCCTTGAATATCACTCCTAGGACTCAAAGGAAGGCTTTCTCACCACCTTCTCCCCTTTTGGCACTTTCTGGCGCTTTTGGACCCAAGTTCCAGTTTTGGTCTCTTTTGGTCCCCTTTTGCTTACCGGCAAGGAAGACGTGCGAAACTCGTCTCAGGCCACTGAAACTCTTGAATATCACTCCTAGGACTCAAAGGAAGGCTTTCTCACCACCTTCTCCCCTTTTGGCACTTTCTGGCGCTTTTGGACCCAAGTTCCAGTTTTGGTCTCTTTTGGTCCCCTTTTGCTTACCGGCAAGGAAGACGTGCGAAACTCGTCTCAGGCCACTGAAACTCCTTGAATATCACTCCTAGGACTCAAAGGAAGGCTTTCTCACCACCTTCTCCCCTTTTGGCACTTTCTGGCGCTTTTGGACCAAGTTCCAGTTTTGGTCTCTTTTGGTCCCCTTTTGCTTACCGGCAATGGAAGACGTGCGAAACTCGTCTCAGGCCACTGAAACTCATTGAATATCACTCCTAGGACTCAAAGGAAGGCTTTCTCACCACCTTCTCCCCTTTTGGCACTTTCTGGCGCTTTTGGACCCAAGTTCCAGTTTTGGTCTCTTTTGGTCCCCTTTTGCTTACCGGCAAGGAAGACGTGCGAAACTCGTCTCAGGCCACTGAAACTCCTTGAATATCACTCCTAGGACTCAAAGGAAGGCTTTCTCACCACCTTCTCCCCTTTTGGCACTTTCTGGCGCTTTTGGACCCAAGTTCCAGTTTTGGTCTCTTTTGGTCCCCTTTTGCTTACCGGCAAGGAAGACGTGCGAAACTCGTCTCAGGCCACTGAAACTCATTGAATATCACTCCTAGGACTCAAAGGAAGGCTTTCTCACCACCTTCTCCCCTTTTGGCACTTTCTGGCGCTTTTGGACCCAAGTTCCAGTTTTGGTCTCTTTTGGTCCCCTTTTGCTTACCGGCAAGGAAGACGTGCGAAACTCGTCTCAGGCCACTGAAACTCCTTGAATATCACTCCTAGGACTCAAAGGAAGGCTTTCTCACCACCTTCTCCCCTTTTGGCACTTTCTGGCGCTTTTGGACCAAGTTCCAGTTTTGGTCTCTTTTGGTCCCCTTTTGCTTACCGGCAGTGGAAGACGTGCGAAACTCGTCTCAGGCCACTGAAACTCCTTGAATATCACTCCTAGGACTCAAAGGAAGGCTTTCTCACCACCTTCTCCCCTTTTGGCACTTTCTGGCGCTTTTGGACCCAAGTTCCAGTTTTGGTCTCTTTTGGTCCCCTTTTGCTTACCGGCAAGGAAGACGTGCGAAACTCGTCTCAGGCCACTGAAACTCCTTGAATATCACTCCTAGGACTCAAAGGAAGGCTTTCTCACCACCTTCTCCCCTTTTGGCACTTTCTGGCGCTTTTGGACCCAAGTTCCAGTTTTGGTCTCTTTTGGTCCCCTTTTGCTTACCGGCAAGGAAGACGTGCGAAACTCGTCTCAGGCCACTGAAACTCCTTGAATATCACTCCTAGGACTCAAAGGAAGGCTTTCTCACCACCTTCTCCCCTTTTGGCACTTTCTGGCGCTTTTGGACCCAAGTTCCAGTTTTGGTCTCTTTTGGTCCCTTTTGCTTACCGGCATGGAAGACGTGCGAAACTCGTCTCAGGCCACTGAAACTCATTGAATATCACTCCTAGGACTCAAAGGAAGGCTTTCTCACCACCTTCTCCCCTTTTGGCACTTTCTGGCGCTTTTGGACCCAAGTTCCAGTTTTGGTCTCTTTTGGTCCCCTTTTGCTTACCGGCAAGGAAGACGTGCGAAACTCGTCTCAGGCCACTGAAACTCCTTGAATATCACTACTAGGACTCAAAGGAAGGCTTTCTCACCACCTTCTCCCCTTTTGGCACTTTCTGGCGCTTTTGGACCCAAGTTCCAGTTTTGGTCTCTTTTGGTCCCCTTTTGCTTACCGGCAATGGAAGACGTGCGAAACTCGTCTCAGGCCACTGAAACTCATTGAATATCACTCCTAGGACTCAAAGGAAGGCTTTCTCACCACCTTCTCCCCTTTTGGCACTTTCTGGCGCTTTTGGACCCAAGTTCCAGTTTTGGTCTCTTTTGGTCCCCTTTTGCTTACCGGCAAGGAAGACGTGCGAAACTCGTCTCAGGCCACTGAAACTCCTTGAATATCACTCCTAGGACTCAAAGGAAGGCTTTCTCACCACCTTCTCCCCTTTTGGCACTTTCTGGCGCTTTTGGACCCAAGTTCCAGTTTTGGTCTCTTTTGGTCCCCTTTTGCTTACCGGCAAGGAAGACGTGCGAAACTCGTCTCAGGCCACTGAAACTCTTGAATATCACTCCTAGGACTCAAAGGAAGGCTTTCTCACCACCTTCTCCCCTTTTGGCACTTTCTGGCGCTTTTGGACCCAAGTTCCAGTTTTGGTCTCTTTTGGTCCCCTTTTGCTTACCGGCAAGGAAGACGTGCGAAACTCGTCTCAGGCCACTGAAACTCCTTGAATATCACTCCTAGGACTCAAAGGAAGGCTTTCTCACCACCTTCTCCCCTTTTGGCACTTTCTGGCGCTTTTGGACCCAAGTTCCAGTTTTGGTCTCTTTTGGTCCCCTTTTGCTTACCGGCAAGGAAGACGTGCGAAACTCGTCTCAGGCCACTGAAACTCCTTGAATATCACTCCTAGGACTCAAAGGAAGGCTTTCTCACCACCTTCTCCCCTTTTGGCACTTTCTGGCGCTTTTGGACCCAAGTTCCAGTTTTGGTCTCTTTTGGTCCCCTTTTGCTTACCGGCAAGGAAGACGTGCGAAACTCGTCTCAGGCCACTGAAACTCATTGAATATCACTCCTAGGACTCAAAGGAAGGCTTTCTCACCACCTTCTCCCCTTTTGGCACTTTCTGGCGCTTTTGGACCCAAGTTCCAGTTTTGGTCTCTTTTGGTCCCCTTTTGCTTACCGGCAAGGAAGACGTGCGAAACTCGTCTCAGGCCACTGAAACTCCTTGAATATCACTCCTAGGACTCAAAGGAAGGCTTTCTCACCACCTTCTCCCCTTTTGGCACTTTCTGGCGCTTTTGGACCCAAGTTCCAGTTTTGGTCTCTTTTGGTCCCCTTTTGCTTACCGGCAAGGAAGACGTGCGAAACTCGTCTCAGGCCACTGAAACTCCTTGAATATCACTCCTAGGACTCAAAGGAAGGCTTTCTCACCACCTTCTCCCCTTTTGGCACTTTCTGGCGCTTTTGGACCCAAGTTCCAGTTTTGGTCTCTTTTGGTCCCCTTTTGCTTACCGGCAAGGAAGACGTGCGAAACTCGTCTCAGGCCACTGAAACTCCTTGAATATCACTCTAGGACTCAAAGGAAGGCTTTCTCACCACCTTCTCCCCTTTTGGCACTTTCTGGCGCTTTTGGACCCAAGTTCCAGTTTTGGTCTCTTTTGGTCCCCTTTTGCTTACCGGCAAGGAAGACGTGCGAAACTCGTCTCAGGCCACTGAAACTCCTTGAATATCAGTACTAGGACTCAAAGGAAGGCTTTCTCACCACCTTCTCCCTTTTGGCACTTTCTGGCGCTTTTGGACCCAAGTTCCAGTTTTGGTCTCTTTTGGTCCCTTTTGCTTACCGGCAAGGAAGACGTGCGAAACTCGTCTCAGGCCACTGAAACTCCTTGAATATCACTCCTAGGACTCAAAGGAAGGCTTTCTCACCACCTTCTCCCCTTTTGGCACTTTCTGGCGCTTTTGGACCCAAGTTCCAGTTTTGGTCTCTTTTGGTCCCCTTTTGCTTACCGGCAGTGGAAGACGTGCGAAACTCGTCTCAGGCCACTGAAACTCATTGAATATCACTCCTAGGACTCAAAGGAAGGCTTTCTCACCACCTTCTCCCCTTTTGGCACTTTCTGGCGCTTTTGGACCCAAGTTCCAGTTTTGGTCTCTTTTGGTCCCCTTTTGCTTACCGGCAAGGAAGACGTGCGAAACTCGTCTCAGGCCACTGAAACTCCTTGAATATCACTCCTAGGACTCAAAGGAAGGCTTTCTCACCACCTTCTCCCCTTTTGGCACTTTCTGGCGCTTTTGGACCCAAGTTCCAGTTTTGGTCTCTTTTGGTCCCCTTTTGCTTACCGGCAAGGAAGACGTGCGAAACTCGTCTCAGGCCACTGAAACTCATTGAATATCACTCCTAGGACTCAAAGGAAGGCTTTCTCACCACCTTCTCCCCTTTTGGCACTTTCTGGCGCTTTTGGACCCAAGTTCCAGTTTTGGTCTCTTTTGGTCCCCTTTTGCTTACCGGCAAGGAAGACGTGCGAAACTCGTCTCAGGCCACTGAAACTCTTGAATATCACTCTAGGACTCAAAGGAAGGCTTTCTCACCACCTTCTCCCTTTTGGCACTTTCTGGCGCTTTTGGACCCAAGTTCCAGTTTTGGTCTCTTTTGGTCCCCTTTTGCTTACCGGCAGGAAGACGTGCGAAACTCGTCTCAGGCCACTGAAACTCCTTGAATATCATCTAGGACTCAAAGAAGGCTTTCTCACCACCTTCTCCCCTTTTGGCACTTTCTGGCGCTTTTGGACCAAGTTCCAGTTTTGGTCTCTTTTGGTCCCCTTTTGCTTACCGGCAAGGAAGACGTGCGAAACTCGTCTCAGGCCACTGAAACTCCTTGAATATCACTCCTAGGACTCAAAGGAAGGCTTTCTCACCACCTTCTCCCCTTTTGGCACTTTCTGGCGCTTTTGGACCCAAGTTCCAGTTTTGGTCTCTTTTGGTCCCCTTTTGCTTACCGGCAAGGAAGACGTGCGAAACTCGTCTCAGGCCACTGAAACTCATTGAATATCACTCCTAGGACTCAAAGGAAGGCTTTCTCACCACCTTCTCCCCTTTTGGCACTTTCTGGCGCTTTTGGACCCAAGTTCCAGTTTTGGTCTCTTTTGGTCCCCTTTTGCTTACCGGCAAGGAAGACGTGCGAAACTCGTCTCAGGCCACTGAAACTCCTTGAATATCACTCCTAGGACTCAAAGGAAGGCTTTCTCACCACCTTCTCCCCTTTTGGCACTTTCTGGCGCTTTTGGACCCAAGTTCCAGTTTTGGTCTCTTTTGGTCCCTTTTGCTTACCGGCAAGGAAGACGTGCGAAACTCGTCTCAGGCCACTGAAACTCATTGAATATCACTCCTAGGACTCAAAGGAAGGCTTTCTCACCACCTTCTCCCCTTTTGGCACTTTCTGGCGCTTTTGGACCCAAGTTCCAGTTTTGGTCTCTTTTGGTCCCCTTTTGCTTACCGGCAAGGAAGACGTGCGAAACTCGTCTCAGGCCACTGAAACTCCTTGAATATCAGTTCTAGGACTAAAAGGAAGGCTTTCTCACCACCTTCTCCCCTTTTGGCACTTTCTGGCGCTTTTGGACCCAAGTTCCAGTTTTGGTCTCTTTTGGTCCCCTTTTGCTTACCGGCAAGGAAGACGTGCGAAACTCGTCTCAGGCCACTGAAACTCCTTGAATATCACTCCTAGGACTCAAAGGAAGGCTTTCTCACCACCTTCTCCCCTTTTGGCACTTTCTGGCGCTTTTGGACCCAAGTTCCAGTTTTGGTCTCTTTTGGTCCCCTTTTGCTTACCGGCAAAGGAAGACGTGCGAAACTCGTCTCAGGCCACTGAAACTCCTTGAATATCACTCCTAGGACTCAAAGGAAGGCTTTCTCACCACCTTCTCCCCTTTTGGCACTTTCTGGCGCTTTTGGACCCAAGTTCCAGTTTTGGTCTCTTTTGGTCCCCTTTTGCTTACCGGCAAAGGAAGACGTGCGAAACTCGTCTCAGGCCACTGAAACTCCTTGAATATCACTCCTAGGACTCAAAGGAAGGCTTTCTCACCACCTTCTCCCCTTTTGGCACTTTCTGGCGCTTTTGGACCCAAGTTCCAGTTTTGGTCTCTTTTGGTCCCCTTTTGCTTACCGGCAGTGGAAGACGTGCGAAACTCGTCTCAGGCCACTGAAACTCATTGAATATCACTCCTAGGACTCAAAGGAAGGCTTTCTCACCACCTTCTCCCCTTTTGGCACTTTCTGGCGCTTTTGGACCCAAGTTCCAGTTTTGGTCTCTTTTGGTCCCCTTTTGCTTACCGGCAGGAAGACGTGCGAAACTCGTCTCAGGCCACTGAAACTCCTTGAATATCATCTAGGACTCAAAGGAAGGCTTTCTCACCACCTTCTCCCCTTTTGGCACTTTCTGGCGCTTTTGGACCCAAGTTCCAGTTTTGGTCTCTTTTGGTCCCTTTTGCTTACCGGCAAGGAAGACGTGCGAAACTCGTCTCAGGCCACTGAAACTCCTTGAATATCAGTTCTAGGACTCAAAGAAGGCTTTCTCACCACCTTCTCCCTTTTGGCACTTTCTGGCGCTTTTGGACCCAAGTTCCAGTTTTGGTCTCTTTTGGTCCCCTTTTGCTTACCGGCAAAGGAAGACGTGCGAAACTCGTCTCAGGCCACTGAAACTCATTGAATATCACTCCTAGGACTCAAAGGAAGGCTTTCTCACCACCTTCTCCCCTTTTGGCACTTTCTGGCGCTTTTGGACCCAAGTTCCAGTTTTGGTCTCTTTTGGTCCCTTTTGCTTACCGGCAAGGAAGACGTGCGAAACTCGTCTCAGGCCACTGAAACTCATTGAATATCACTCCTAGGACTCAAAGGAAGGCTTTCTCACCACCTTCTCCCCTTTTGGCACTTTCTGGCGCTTTTGGACCCAAGTTCCAGTTTTGGTCTCTTTTGGTCCCTTTTGCTTACCGGCAAGGAAGACGTGCGAAACTCGTCTCAGGCCACTGAAACTCATTGAATATCACTCCTAGGACTCAAAGGAAGGCTTTCTCACCACCTTCTCCCCTTTTGGCACTTTCTGGCGCTTTTGGACCCAAGTTCCAGTTTTGGTCTCTTTTGGTCCCCTTTTGCTTACCGGCAAGGAAGACGTGCGAAACTCGTCTCAGGCCACTGAAACTCCTTGAATATCACTCCTAGGACTCAAAGGAAGGCTTTCTCACCACCTTCTCCCCTTTTGGCACTTTCTGGCGCTTTTGGACCCAAGTTCCAGTTTTGGTCTCTTTTGGTCCCCTTTTGCTTACCGGCAAGGAAGACGTGCGAAACTCGTCTCAGGCCACTGAAACTCATTGAATATCACTCCTAGGACTCAAAGGAAGGCTTTCTCACCACCTTCTCCCCTTTTGGCACTTTCTGGCGCTTTTGGACCCAAGTTCCAGTTTTGGTCTCTTTTGGTCCCCTTTTGCTTACCGGCAAGGAAGACGTGCGAAACTCGTCTCAGGCCACTGAAACTCATTGAATATCACTCCTAGGACTCAAAGGAAGGCTTTCTCACCACCTTCTCCCCTTTTGGCACTTTCTGGCGCTTTTGGACCCAAGTTCCAGTTTTGGTCTCTTTTGGTCCCCTTTTGCTTACCGGCAAGGAAGACGTGCGAAACTCGTCTCAGGCCACTGAAACTCCTTGAATATCACTCCTAGGACTCAAAGGAAGGCTTTCTCACCACCTTCTCCCCTTTTGGCACTTTCTGGCGCTTTTGGACCCAAGTTCCAGTTTTGGTCTCTTTTGGTCCCCTTTTGCTTACCGGCAAGGAAGACGTGCGAAACTCGTCTCAGGCCACTGAAACTCCTTGAATATCACTCCTAGGACTCAAAGGAAGGCTTTCTCACCACCTTCTCCCCTTTTGGCACTTTCTGGCGCTTTTGGACCCAAGTTCCAGTTTTGGTCTCTTTTGGTCCCCTTTTGCTTACCGGCAAGGAAGACGTGCGAAACTCGTCTCAGGCCACTGAAACTCATTGAATATCACTCCTAGGACTCAAAGGAAGGCTTTCTCACCACCTTCTCCCCTTTTGGCACTTTCTGGCGCTTTTGGACCCAAGTTCCAGTTTTGGTCTCTTTTGGTCCCCTTTTGCTTACCGGCAAGGAAGACGTGCGAAACTCGTCTCAGGCCACTGAAACTCCTTGAATATCACTCCTAGGACTCAAAGGAAGGCTTTCTCACCACCTTCTCCCTTTTGGCACTTTCTGGCGCTTTTGGACCCAAGTTCCAGTTTTGGTCTCTTTTGGTCCCCTTTTGCTTACCGGCAAGGAAGACGTGCGAAACTCGTCTCAGGCCACTGAAACTCATTGAATATCACTCCTAGGACTCAAAGGAAGGCTTTCTCACCACCTTCTCCCCTTTTGGCACTTTCTGGCGCTTTTGGACCCAAGTTCCAGTTTTGGTCTCTTTTGGTCCCCTTTTGCTTACCGGCAAGGAAGACGTGCGAAACTCGTCTCAGGCCACTGAAACTCCTTGAATATCACTCCTAGGACTCAAAAGAAGGCTTTCTCACCACCTTCTCCCCTTTTGGCACTTTCTGGCGCTTTTGGACCCAAGTTCCAGTTTTGGTCTCTTTTGGTCCCCTTTTGCTTACCGGCAAAGGAAGACGTGCGAAACTCGTCTCAGGCCACTGAAACTCCTTGAATATCACTCCTAGGACTCAAAGGAAGGCTTTCTCACCACCTTCTCCCCTTTTGGCACTTTCTGGCGCTTTTGGACCCAAGTTCCAGTTTTGGTCTCTTTTGGTCCCCTTTTGCTTACCGGCAAAGGAAGACGTGCGAAACTCGTCTCAGGCCACTGAAACTCCTTGAATATCAGTTCTAGGACTCAAAGAAGGCTTTCTCACCACCTTCTCCCCTTTTGGCACTTTCTGGCGCTTTTGGACCCAAGTTCCAGTTTTGGTCTCTTTTGGTCCCCTTTTGCTTACCGGCAAGGAAGACGTGCGAAACTCGTCTCAGGCCACTGAAACTCATTGAATATCACTCCTAGGACTCAAAGGAAGGCTTTCTCACCACCTTCTCCCCTTTTGGCACTTTCTGGCGCTTTTGGACCCAAGTTCCAGTTTTGGTCTCTTTTGGTCCCCTTTTGCTTACCGGCAAGGAAGACGTGCGAAACTCGTCTCAGGCCACTGAAACTCATTGAATATCACTCCTAGGACTCAAAGGAAGGCTTTCTCACCACCTTCTCCCCTTTTGGCACTTTCTGGCGCTTTTGGACCCAAGTTCCAGTTTTGGTCTCTTTTGGTCCCTTTTGCTTACCGGCAAAGGAAGACGTGCGAAACTCGTCTCAGGCCACTGAAACTCATTGAATATCACTCCTAGGACTCAAAGGAAGGCTTTCTCACCACCTTCTCCCCTTTTGGCACTTTCTGGCGCTTTTGGACCCAAGTTCCAGTTTTGGTCTCTTTTGGTCCCCTTTTGCTTACCGGCAAGGAAGACGTGCGAAACTCGTCTCAGGCCACTGAAACTCATTGAATATCACTCCTAGGACTCAAAGGAAGGCTTTCTCACCACCTTCTCCCCTTTTGGCACTTTCTGGCGCTTTTGGACCCAAGTTCCAGTTTTGGTCTCTTTTGGTCCCCTTTTGCTTACCGGCAAGGAAGACGTGCGAAACTCGTCTCAGGCCACTGAAACTCATTGAATATCACTTCTAGGACTCAAAGGAAGGCTTTCTCACCACCTTCTCCCCTTTTGGCACTTTCTGGCGCTTTTGGACCCAAGTTCCAGTTTTGGTCTCTTTTGGTCCCTTTTGCTTACCGGCAAAGGAAGACGTGCGAAACTCGTCTCAGGCCACTGAAACTCATTGAATATCACTCCTAGGACTCAAAGGAAGGCTTTCTCACCACCTTCTCCCCTTTTGGCACTTTCTGGCGCTTTTGGACCCAAGTTCCAGTTTTGGTCTCTTTTGGTCCCTTTTGCTTACCGGCAAGGAAGACGTGCGAAACTCGTCTCAGGCCACTGAAACTCATTGAATATCACTCTAGGACTCAAAGGAAGGCTTTCTCACCACCTTCTCCCCTTTTGGCACTTTCTGGCGCTTTTGGACCCAAGTTCCAGTTTTGGTCTCTTTTGGTCCCTTTTGCTTACCGGCAAGGAAGACGTGCGAAACTCGTCTCAGGCCACTGAAACTCATTGAATATCACTCCTAGGACTCAAAGGAAGGCTTTCTCACCACCTTCTCCCCTTTTGGCACTTTCTGGCGCTTTTGGACCCAAGTTCCAGTTTTGGTCTCTTTTGGTCCCTTTTGCTTACCGGCAAAGGAAGACGTGCGAAACTCGTCTCAGGCCACTGAAACTCATTGAATATCACTCCTAGGACTCAAAGGAAGGCTTTCTCACCACCTTCTCCCCTTTTGGCACTTTCTGGCGCTTTTGGACCCAAGTTCCAGTTTTGGTCTCTTTTGGTCCCCTTTTGCTTACCGGCAAGGAAGACGTGCGAAACTCGTCTCAGGCCACTGAAACTCATTGAATATCACTCCTAGGACTCAAAGGAAGGCTTTCTCACCACCTTCTCCCCTTTTGGCACTTTCTGGCGCTTTTGGACCCAAGTTCCAGTTTTGGTCTCTTTTGGTCCCCTTTTGCTTACCGGCAAGGAAGACGTGCGAAACTCGTCTCAGGCCACTGAAACTCCTTGAATATCACTCCTAGGACTCAAAGGAAGGCTTTCTCACCACCTTCTCCCCTTTTGGCACTTTCTGGCGCTTTTGGACCCAAGTTCCAGTTTTGGTCTCTTTTGGTCCCCTTTTGCTTACCGGCAAGGAAGACGTGCGAAACTCGTCTCAGGCCACTGAAACTCCTTGAATATCATCTAGGACTCAAAGAAGGCTTCTCACCACCTTCTCCCTTTTGGCACTTTCTGGCGCTTTTGGACCCAAGTTCCAGTTTTGGTCTCTTTTGGTCCCCTTTTGCTTACCGGCAAGGAAGACGTGCGAAACTCGTCTCAGGCCACTGAAACTCATTGAATATCACTCTAGGACTCAAAGGAAGGCTTTCTCACCACCTTCTCCCCTTTTGGCACTTTCTGGCGCTTTTGGACCCAAGTTCCAGTTTTGGTCTCTTTTGGTCCCCTTTTGCTTACCGGCAAGGAAGACGTGCGAAACTCGTCTCAGGCCACTGAAACTCCTTGAATATCACTCCTAGGACTCAAAGGAAGGCTTTCTCACCACCTTCTCCCTTTTGGCACTTTCTGGCGCTTTTGGACCCAAGTTCCAGTTTTGGTCTCTTTTGGTCCCCTTTTGCTTACCGGCAAGGAAGACGTGCGAAACTCGTCTCAGGCCACTGAAACTCATTGAATATCACTCTAGGACTCAAAGGAAGGCTTTCTCACCACCTTCTCCCCTTTTGGCACTTTCTGGCGCTTTTGGACCCAAGTTCCAGTTTTGGTCTCTTTTGGTCCCTTTTGCTTACCGGCAAGGAAGACGTGCGAAACTCGTCTCAGGCCACTGAAACTCCTTGAATATCACTCTAGGACTCAAAGGAAGGCTTTCTCACCACCTTCTCCCCTTTTGGCACTTTCTGGCGCTTTTGGACCCAAGTTCCAGTTTTGGTCTCTTTTGGTCCCCTTTTGCTTACCGGCAAGGAAGACGTGCGAAACTCGTCTCAGGCCACTGAAACTCATTGAATATCACTCCTAGGACTCAAAGAAGGCTTTCTCACCACCTTCTCCCCTTTTGGCACTTTCTGGCGCTTTTGGACCCAAGTTCCAGTTTTGGTCTCTTTTGGTCCCCTTTTGCTTACCGGCAAGGAAGACGTGCGAAACTCGTCTCAGGCCACTGAAACTCCTTGAATATCACTCCTAGGACTCAAAGGAAGGCTTTCTCACCACCTTCTCCCCTTTTGGCACTTTCTGGCGCTTTTGGACCCAAGTTCCAGTTTTGGTCTCTTTTGGTCCCCTTTTGCTTACCGGCAAGGAAGACGTGCGAAACTCGTCTCAGGCCACTGAAACTCCTTGAATATCACTCCTAGGACTCAAAGGAAGGCTTTCTCACCACCTTCTCCCCTTTTGGCACTTTCTGGCGCTTTTGGACCCAAGTTCCAGTTTTGGTCTCTTTTGGTCCCCTTTTGCTTACCGGCAAGGAAGACGTGCGAAACTCGTCTCAGGCCACTGAAACTCCTTGAATATCATCTAGGACTCAAAGGAAGGCTTCTCACCACCTTCTCCCCTTTTGGCACTTTCTGGCGCTTTTGGACCCAAGTTCCAGTTTTGGTCTCTTTTGGTCCCCTTTTGCTTACCGGCAAGGAAGACGTGCGAAACTCGTCTCAGGCCACTGAAACTCATTGAATATCACTCCTAGGACTCAAAGGAAGGCTTTCTCACCACCTTCTCCCCTTTTGGCACTTTCTGGCGCTTTTGGACCCAAGTTCCAGTTTTGGTCTCTTTTGGTCCCCTTTTGCTTACCGGCAAGGAAGACGTGCGAAACTCGTCTCAGGCCACTGAAACTCCTTGAATATCACTACTAGGACTCAAAGGAAGGCTTTCTCACCACCTTCTCCCCTTTTGGCACTTTCTGGCGCTTTTGGACCCAAGTTCCAGTTTTGGTCTCTTTTGGTCCCCTTTTGCTTACCGGCAAGGAAGACGTGCGAAACTCGTCTCAGGCCACTGAAACTCATTGAATATCACTCCTAGGACTCAAAGGAAGGCTTTCTCACCACCTTCTCCCCTTTTGGCACTTTCTGGCGCTTTTGGACCCAAGTTCCAGTTTTGGTCTCTTTTGGTCCCTTTTGCTTACCGGCAAAGGAAGACGTGCGAAACTCGTCTCAGGCCACTGAAACTCCTTGAATATCACTCCTAGGACTCAAAGGAAGGCTTTCTCACCACCTTCTCCCCTTTTGGCACTTTCTGGCGCTTTTGGACCCAAGTTCCAGTTTTGGTCTCTTTTGGTCCCCTTTTGCTTACCGGCAAGGAAGACGTGCGAAACTCGTCTCAGGCCACTGAAACTCCTTGAATATCACTCTAGGACTCAAAGGAAGGCTTTCTCACCACCTTCTCCCCTTTTGGCACTTTCTGGCGCTTTTGGACCCAAGTTCCAGTTTTGGTCTCTTTTGGTCCCCTTTTGCTTACCGGCAAGGAAGACGTGCGAAACTCGTCTCAGGCCACTGAAACTCCTTGAATATCATACTAGGACTCAAAGGAAGGCTTTCTCACCACCTTCTCCCCTTTTGGCACTTTCTGGCGCTTTTGGACCCAAGTTCCAGTTTTGGTCTCTTTTGGTCCCCTTTTGCTTACCGGCAAGGAAGACGTGCGAAACTCGTCTCAGGCCACTGAAACTCATTGAATATCACTCTAGGACTCAAAGGAAGGCTTTCTCACCACCTTCTCCCCTTTTGGCACTTTCTGGCGCTTTTGGACCCAAGTTCCAGTTTTGGTCTCTTTTGGTCCCCTTTTGCTTACCGGCAAGGAAGACGTGCGAAACTCGTCTCAGGCCACTGAAACTCCTTGAATATCATCTAGGACTCAAAGGAAGGCTTTCTCACCACCTTCTCCCCTTTTGGCACTTTCTGGCGCTTTTGGACCCAAGTTCCAGTTTTGGTCTCTTTTGGTCCCTTTTGCTTACCGGCAAGGAAGACGTGCGAAACTCGTCTCAGGCCACTGAAACTCATTGAATATCACTCTAGGACTCAAAGGAAGGCTTTCTCACCACCTTCTCCCTTTTGGCACTTTCTGGCGCTTTTGGACCCAAGTTCCAGTTTTGGTCTCTTTTGGTCCCCTTTTGCTTACCGGCAGAGGAAGACGTGCGAAACTCGTCTCAGGCCACTGAAACTCATTGAATATCACTCCTAGGACTCAAAGGAAGGCTTTCTCACCACCTTCTCCCCTTTTGGCACTTTCTGGTGCTTTTGGACCCAAGTTCCAGTTTTGGTCTCTTTTGGTCCCCTTTTGCTTACCGGCAAAGGAAGACGTGCGAAACTCGTCTCAGGCCACTGAAACTCCTTGAATATCACTCCTAGGACTCAAAGGAAGGCTTTCTCACCACCTTCTCCCCTTTTGGCACTTTCTGGCGCTTTTGGACCCAAGTTCCAGTTTTGGTCTCTTTTGGTCCCCTTTTGCTTACCGGCAAAGGAAGACGTGCGAAACTCGTCTCAGGCCACTGAAACTCCTTGAATATCATCTAGGACTCAAAGGAAGGCTTTCTCACCACCTTCTCCCCTTTTGGCACTTTCTGGCGCTTTTGGACCCAAGTTCCAGTTTTGGTCTCTTTTGGTCCCCTTTTGCTTACCGGCAAGGAAGACGTGCGAAACTCGTCTCAGGCCACTGAAACTCATTGAATATCACTCTAGGACTCAAAGGAAGGCTTTCTCACCACCTTCTCCCCTTTTGGCACTTTCTGGCGCTTTTGGACCCAAGTTCCAGTTTTGGTCTCTTTTGGTCCCTTTTGCTTACCGGCAAGGAAGACGTGCGAAACTCGTCTCAGGCCACTGAAACTCATTGAATATCACTCTAGGACTCAAAGGAAGGCTTTCTCACCACCTTCTCCCCTTTTGGCACTTTCTGGCGCTTTTGGACCCAAGTTCCAGTTTTGGTCTCTTTTGGTCCCCTTTTGCTTACCGGCAGGAAGACGTGCGAAACTCGTCTCAGGCCACTGAAACTCATTGAATATCACTCTAGGACTCAAAGGAAGGCTTTCTCACCACCTTCTCCCCTTTTGGCACTTTCTGGCGCTTTTGGACCCAAGTTCCAGTTTTGGTCTCTTTTGGTCCCCTTTTGCTTACCGGCAAGGAAGACGTGCGAAACTCGTCTCAGGCCACTGAAACTCATTGAATATCATACTAGGACTCAAAGAAGGCTTTCTCACCACCTTCTCCCCTTTTGGCACTTTCTGGCGCTTTTGGACCCAAGTTCCAGTTTTGGTCTCTTTTGGTCCCCTTTTGCTTACCGGCAAGGAAGACGTGCGAAACTCGTCTCAGGCCACTGAAACTCCTTGAATATCATACTAGGACTCAAAGAAGGCTTTCTCACCACCTTCTCCCTTTTGGCACTTTCTGGCGCTTTTGGACCCAAGTTCCAGTTTTGGTCTCTTTTGGTCCCCTTTTGCTTACCGGCAAAGGAAGACGTGCGAAACTCGTCTCAGGCCACTGAAACTCATTGAATATCACTCCTAGGACTCAAAGGAAGGCTTTCTCACCACCTTCTCCCCTTTTGGCACTTTCTGGCGCTTTTGGACCCAAGTTCCAGTTTTGGTCTCTTTTGGTCCCCTTTTGCTTACCGGCAAGGAAGACGTGCGAAACTCGTCTCAGGCCACTGAAACTCATTGAATATCACTCCTAGGACTCAAAGGAAGGCTTTCTCACCACCTTCTCCCCTTTTGGCACTTTCTGGCGCTTTTGGACCCAAGTTCCAGTTTTGGTCTCTTTTGGTCCCCTTTTGCTTACCGGCAAAGGAAGACGTGCGAAACTCGTCTCAGGCCACTGAAACTCATTGAATATCATCTAGGACTCAAAGGAAGGCTTTCTCACCACCTTCTCCCCTTTTGGCACTTTCTGGCGCTTTTGGACCCAAGTTCCAGTTTTGGTCTCTTTTGGTCCCCTTTTGCTTACCGGCAGGAAGACGTGCGAAACTCGTCTCAGGCCACTGAAACTCATTGAATATCACTCTAGGACTCAAAGGAAGGCTTTCTCACCACCTTCTCCCCTTTTGGCACTTTCTGGCGCTTTTGGACCCAAGTTCCAGTTTTGGTCTCTTTTGGTCCCCTTTTGCTTACCGGCAGGAAGACGTGCGAAACTCGTCTCAGGCCACTGAAACTCCTTGAATATCACTCCTAGGACTCAAAGGAAGGCTTTCTCACCACCTTCTCCCCTTTTGGCACTTTCTGGCGCTTTTGGACCCAAGTTCCAGTTTTGGTCTCTTTTGGTCCCCTTTTGCTTACCGGCAAGGAAGACGTGCGAAACTCGTCTCAGGCCACTGAAACTCATTGAATATCACTCCTAGGACTCAAAGGAAGGCTTTCTCACCACCTTCTCCCCTTTTGGCACTTTCTGGCGCTTTTGGACCCAAGTTCCAGTTTTGGTCTCTTTTGGTCCCTTTTGCTTACCGGCAAGGAAGACGTGCGAAACTCGTCTCAGGCCACTGAAACTCATTGAATATCACTCTAGGACTCAAAGAAGGCTTTCTCACCACCTTCTCCCCTTTTGGCACTTTCTGGCGCTTTTGGACCCAAGTTCCAGTTTTGGTCTCTTTTGGTCCCCTTTTGCTTACCGGCAAGGAAGACGTGCGAAACTCGTCTCAGGCCACTGAAACTCATTGAATATCACTCCTAGGACTCAAAGGAAGGCTTTCTCACCACCTTCTCCCCTTTTGGCACTTTCTGGCGCTTTTGGACCCAAGTTCCAGTTTTGGTCTCTTTTGGTCCCCTTTTGCTTACCGGCAAGGAAGACGTGCGAAACTCGTCTCAGGCCACTGAAACTCCTTGAATATCACTACTAGGACTCAAAGGAAGGCTTTCTCACCACCTTCTCCCCTTTTGGCACTTTCTGGCGCTTTTGGACCCAAGTTCCAGTTTTGGTCTCTTTTGGTCCCCTTTTGCTTACCGGCAGTGGAAGACGTGCGAAACTCGTCTCAGGCCACTGAAACTCATTGAATATCACTCCCTAGGACTCAAAGGAAGGCTTTCTCACCACCTTCTCCCCTTTTGGCACTTTCTGGCGCTTTTGGACCCAAGTTCCAGTTTTGGTCTCTTTTGGTCCCCTTTTGCTTACCGGCAGTGGAAGACGTGCGAAACTCGTCTCAGGCCACTGAAACTCATTGAATATCACTCCTAGGACTCAAAGGAAGGCTTTCTCACCACCTTCTCCCCTTTTGGCACTTTCTGGCGCTTTTGGACCCAAGTTCCAGTTTTGGTCTCTTTTGGTCCCCTTTTGCTTACCGGCAAGGAAGACGTGCGAAACTCGTCTCAGGCCACTGAAACTCCTTGAATATCACTACTAGGACTCAAAGGAAGGCTTTCTCACCACCTTCTCCCCTTTTGGCACTTTCTGGCGCTTTTGGACCCAAGTTCCAGTTTTGGTCTCTTTTGGTCCCCTTTTGCTTACCGGCAAAGGAAGACGTGCGAAACTCGTCTCAGGCCACTGAAACTCATTGAATATCACTCCTAGGACTCAAAGAAGGCTTTCTCACCACCTTCTCCCCTTTTGGCACTTTCTGGCGCTTTTGGACCCAAGTTCCAGTTTTGGTCTCTTTTGGTCCCCTTTTGCTTACCGGCAAGGAAGACGTGCGAAACTCGTCTCAGGCCACTGAAACTCTTGAATATCACTCTAGGACTCAAAGGAAGGCTTTCTCACCACCTTCTCCCCTTTTGGCACTTTCTGGCGCTTTTGGACCCAAGTTCCAGTTTTGGTCTCTTTTGGTCCCTTTTGCTTACCGGCAAGGAAGACGTGCGAAACTCGTCTCAGGCCACTGAAACTCCTTGAATATCATCTAGGACTCAAAGGAAGGCTTTCTCACCACCTTCTCCCCTTTTGGCACTTTCTGGCGCTTTTGGACCCAAGTTCCAGTTTTGGTCTCTTTTGGTCCCCTTTTGCTTACCGGCAGTGGAAGACGTGCGAAACTCGTCTCAGGCCACTGAAACTCATTGAATATCACTCTAGGACTCAAAGGAAGGCTTTCTCACCACCTTCTCCCCTTTTGGCACTTTCTGGCGCTTTTGGACCCAAGTTCCAGTTTTGGTCTCTTTTGGTCCCCTTTTGCTTACCGGCAGTGGAAGACGTGCGAAACTCGTCTCAGGCCACTGAAACTCATTGAATATCACTCCTAGGACTCAAAGAAGGCTTTCTCACCACCTTCTCCCCTTTTGGCACTTTCTGGCGCTTTTGGACCCAAGTTCCAGTTTTGGTCTCTTTTGGTCCCCTTTTGCTTACCGGCAGGAAGACGTGCGAAACTCGTCTCAGGCCACTGAAACTCATTGAATATCACTCCTAGGACTCAAAGAAGGCTTTCTCACCACCTTCTCCCCTTTTGGCACTTTCTGGCGCTTTTGGACCCAAGTTCCAGTTTTGGTCTCTTTTGGTCCCCTTTTGCTTACCGGCAAGGAAGACGTGCGAAACTCGTCTCAGGCCACTGAAACTCCTTGAATATCACTCCTAGGACTCAAAGGAAGGCTTTCTCACCACCTTCTCCCCTTTTGGCACTTTCTGGCGCTTTTGGACCCAAGTTCCAGTTTTGGTCTCTTTTGGTCCCCTTTTGCTTACCGGCAAGGAAGACGTGCGAAACTCGTCTCAGGCCACTGAAACTCATTGAATATCACTCCTAGGACTCAAAGGAAGGCTTTCTCACCACCTTCTCCCCTTTTGGCACTTTCTGGCGCTTTTGGACCCAAGTTCCAGTTTTGGTCTCTTTTGGTCCCCTTTTGCTTACCGGCAAGGAAGACGTGCGAAACTCGTCTCAGGCCACTGAAACTCATTGAATATCACTCCTAGGACTCAAAGAAGGCTTTCTCACCACCTTCTCCCCTTTTGGCACTTTCTGGCGCTTTTGGACCCAAGTTCCAGTTTTGGTCTCTTTTGGTCCCCTTTTGCTTACCGGCAGTGAAGACGTGCGAAACTCGTCTCAGGCCACTGAAACTCCTTGAATATCATACTAGGACTCAAAGAAGGCTTCTCACCACCTTCTCCCCTTTTGGCACTTTCTGGCGCTTTTGGACCCAAGTTCCAGTTTTGGTCTCTTTTGGTCCCTTTTGCTTACCGGCAGGAAGACGTGCGAAACTCGTCTCAGGCCACTGAAACTCATTGAATATCACTCTAGGACTCAAAGGAAGGCTTTCTCACCACCTTCTCCCCTTTTGGCACTTTCTGGCGCTTTTGGACCCAAGTTCCAGTTTTGGTCTCTTTTGGTCCCTTTTGCTTACCGGCAAGGAAGACGTGCGAAACTCGTCTCAGGCCACTGAAACTCCTTGAATATCACTCTAGGACTCAAAGGAAGGCTTTCTCACCACCTTCTCCCCTTTTGGCACTTTCTGGCGCTTTTGGACCCAAGTTCCAGTTTTGGTCTCTTTTGGTCCCCTTTTGCTTACCGGCAGGAAGACGTGCGAAACTCGTCTCAGGCCACTGAAACTCATTGAATATCACTCTAGGACTCAAAGGAAGGCTTTCTCACCACCTTCTCCCCTTTTGGCACTTTCTGGCGCTTTTGGACCCAAGTTCCAGTTTTGGTCTCTTTTGGTCCCTTTTGCTTACCGGCAAGGAAGACGTGCGAAACTCGTCTCAGGCCACTGAAACTCCTTGAATATCATACTAGGACTCAAAGGAAGGCTTTCTCACCACCTTCTCCCCTTTTGGCACTTTCTGGCGCTTTTGGACCCAAGTTCCAGTTTTGGTCTCTTTTGGTCCCTTTTGCTTACCGGCAAGGAAGACGTGCGAAACTCGTCTCAGGCCACTGAAACTCTTGAATATCACTCTAGGACTCAAAGGAAGGCTTTCTCACCACCTTCTCCCCTTTTGGCACTTTCTGGCGCTTTTGGACCCAAGTTCCAGTTTTGGTCTCTTTTGGTCCCCTTTTGCTTACCGGCAGGAAGACGTGCGAAACTCGTCTCAGGCCACTGAAACTCATTGAATATCACTCTAGGACTCAAAGAAGGCTTTCTCACCACCTTCTCCCCTTTTGGCACTTTCTGGCGCTTTTGGACCCAAGTTCCAGTTTTGGTCTCTTTTGGTCCCCTTTTGCTTACCGGCAGGAAGACGTGCGAAACTCGTCTCAGGCCACTGAAACTCATTGAATATCACTCTAGGACTCAAAGAAGGCTTTCTCACCACCTTCTCCCCTTTTGGCACTTTCTGGCGCTTTTGGACCCAAGTTCCAGTTTTGGTCTCTTTTGGTCCCCTTTTGCTTACCGGCAATGGAAGACGTGCGAAACTCGTCTCAGGCCACTGAAACTCATTGAATATCACTCCTAGGACTCAAAGGAAGGCTTTCTCACCACCTTCTCCCCTTTTGGCACTTTCTGGCGCTTTTGGACCCAAGTTCCAGTTTTGGTCTCTTTTGGTCCCTTTTGCTTACCGGCAAAGGAAGACGTGCGAAACTCGTCTCAGGCCACTGAAACTCCTTGAATATCACTACTAGGACTCAAAGGAAGGCTTTCTCACCACCTTCTCCCCTTTTGGCACTTTCTGGCGCTTTTGGACCCAAGTTCCAGTTTTGGTCTCTTTTGGTCCCCTTTTGCTTACCGGCAAAGGAAGACGTGCGAAACTCGTCTCAGGCCACTGAAACTCCTTGAATATCACTCCTAGGACTCAAAGGAAGGCTTTCTCACCACCTTCTCCCTTTTGGCACTTTCTGGCGCTTTTGGACCCAAGTTCCAGTTTTGGTCTCTTTTGGTCCCCTTTTGCTTACCGGCAAGGAAGACGTGCGAAACTCGTCTCAGGCCACTGAAACTCATTGAATATCACTCCTAGGACTCAAAGGAAGGCTTTCTCACCACCTTCTCCCCTTTTGGCACTTTCTGGCGCTTTTGGACCCAAGTTCCAGTTTTGGTCTCTTTTGGTCCCCTTTTGCTTACCGGCAGGAAGACGTGCGAAACTCGTCTCAGGCCACTGAAACTCATTGAATATCACTCCTAGGACTCAAAGGAAGGCTTTCTCACCACCTTCTCCCCTTTTGGCACTTTCTGGCGCTTTTGGACCCAAGTTCCAGTTTTGGTCTCTTTTGGTCCCTTTTGCTTACCGGCAAAGGAAGACGTGCGAAACTCGTCTCAGGCCACTGAAACTCCTTGAATATCAGTTCTAGGACTCAAAGGAAGGCTTTCTCACCACCTTCTCCCCTTTTGGCACTTTCTGGCGCTTTTGGACCCAAGTTCCAGTTTTGGTCTCTTTTGGTCCCCTTTTGCTTACCGGCAAGGAAGACGTGCGAAACTCGTCTCAGGCCACTGAAACTCCTTGAATATCACTCCTAGGACTCAAAGGAAGGCTTTCTCACCACCTTCTCCCCTTTTGGCACTTTCTGGCGCTTTTGGACCCAAGTTCCAGTTTTGGTCTCTTTTGGTCCCCTTTTGCTTACCGGCAAGGAAGACGTGCGAAACTCGTCTCAGGCCACTGAAACTCCTTGAATATCATCTAGGACTCAAAGGAAGGCTTTCTCACCACCTTCTCCCCTTTTGGCACTTTCTGGCGCTTTTGGACCCAAGTTCCAGTTTTGGTCTCTTTTGGTCCCCTTTTGCTTACCGGCAAGGAAGACGTGCGAAACTCGTCTCAGGCCACTGAAACTCCTTGAATATCACTCTAGGACTCAAAGGAAGGCTTTCTCACCACCTTCTCCCCTTTTGGCACTTTCTGGCGCTTTTGGACCCAAGTTCCAGTTTTGGTCTCTTTTGGTCCCTTTTGCTTACCGGCAAAGGAAGACGTGCGAAACTCGTCTCAGGCCACTGAAACTCCTTGAATATCATTCCTAGGACTCAAAGGAAGGCTTTCTCACCACCTTCTCCCCTTTTGGCACTTTCTGGCGCTTTTGGACCCAAGTTCCAGTTTTGGTCTCTTTTGGTCCCTTTTGCTTACCGGCAAGGAAGACGTGCGAAACTCGTCTCAGGCCACTGAAACTCCTTGAATATCACTCTAGGACTCAAAGGAAGGCTTTCTCACCACCTTCTCCCCTTTTGGCACTTTCTGGCGCTTTTGGACCCAAGTTCCAGTTTTGGTCTCTTTTGGTCCCTTTTGCTTACCGGCAAGGAAGACGTGCGAAACTCGTCTCAGGCCACTGAAACTCCTTGAATATCATCCTAGGACTCAAAGGAAGGCTTTCTCACCACCTTCTCCCCTTTTGGCACTTTCTGGCGCTTTTGGACCCAAGTTCCAGTTTTGGTCTCTTTTGGTCCCTTTTGCTTACCGGCAAGGAAGACGTGCGAAACTCGTCTCAGGCCACTGAAACTCCTTGAATATCACTCCTAGGACTCAAAGGAAGGCTTTCTCACCACCTTCTCCCCTTTTGGCACTTTCTGGCGCTTTTGGACCCAAGTTCCAGTTTTGGTCTCTTTTGGTCCCCTTTTGCTTACCGGCAAGGAAGACGTGCGAAACTCGTCTCAGGCCACTGAAACTCCTTGAATATCACTCTAGGACTCAAAGGAAGGCTTTCTCACCACCTTCTCCCCTTTTGGCACTTTCTGGCGCTTTTGGACCCAAGTTCCAGTTTTGGTCTCTTTTGGTCCCTTTTGCTTACCGGCAAAGGAAGACGTGCGAAACTCGTCTCAGGCCACTGAAACTCCTTGAATATCATCCTAGGACTCAAAGGAAGGCTTTCTCACCACCTTCTCCCCTTTTGGCACTTTCTGGCGCTTTTGGACCCAAGTTCCAGTTTTGGTCTCTTTTGGTCCCCTTTTGCTTACCGGCAAAGGAAGACGTGCGAAACTCGTCTCAGGCCACTGAAACTCCTTGAATATCACTCTAGGACTCAAAGGAAGGCTTTCTCACCACCTTCTCCCCTTTTGGCACTTTCTGGCGCTTTTGGACCCAAGTTCCAGTTTTGGTCTCTTTTGGTCCCTTTTGCTTACCGGCAAGGAAGACGTGCGAAACTCGTCTCAGGCCACTGAAACTCCTTGAATATCACTCCTAGGACTCAAAGGAAGGCTTTCTCACCACCTTCTCCCCTTTTGGCACTTTCTGGCGCTTTTGGACCCAAGTTCCAGTTTTGGTCTCTTTTGGTCCCCTTTTGCTTACCGGCAAAGGAAGACGTGCGAAACTCGTCTCAGGCCACTGAAACTCCTTGAATATCATCTAGGACTCAAAGGAAGGCTTTCTCACCACCTTCTCCCCTTTTGGCACTTTCTGGCGCTTTTGGACCCAAGTTCCAGTTTTGGTCTCTTTTGGTCCCCTTTTGCTTACCGGCAAGGAAGACGTGCGAAACTCGTCTCAGGCCACTGAAACTCCTTGAATATCACTCTAGGACTCAAAGGAAGGCTTTCTCACCACCTTCTCCCCTTTTGGCACTTTCTGGCGCTTTTGGACCCAAGTTCCAGTTTTGGTCTCTTTTGGTCCCTTTTGCTTACCGGCAAAGGAAGACGTGCGAAACTCGTCTCAGGCCACTGAAACTCCTTGAATATCACTCCTAGGACTCAAAGGAAGGCTTTCTCACCACCTTCTCCCCTTTTGGCACTTTCTGGCGCTTTTGGACCCAAGTTCCAGTTTTGGTCTCTTTTGGTCCCCTTTTGCTTACCGGCAAGGAAGACGTGCGAAACTCGTCTCAGGCCACTGAAACTCCTTGAATATCACTCCTAGGACTCAAAGGAAGGCTTTCTCACCACCTTCTCCCCTTTTGGCACTTTCTGGCGCTTTTGGACCCAAGTTCCAGTTTTGGTCTCTTTTGGTCCCTTTTGCTTACCGGCAAAGGAAGACGTGCGAAACTCGTCTCAGGCCACTGAAACTCCTTGAATATCACTCCTAGGACTCAAAGGAAGGCTTTCTCACCACCTTCTCCCCTTTTGGCACTTTCTGGCGCTTTTGGACCCAAGTTCCAGTTTTGGTCTCTTTTGGTCCCTTTTGCTTACCGGCAAGGAAGACGTGCGAAACTCGTCTCAGGCCACTGAAACTCCTTGAATATCACTCCTAGGACTCAAAGGAAGGCTTTCTCACCACCTTCTCCCCTTTTGGCACTTTCTGGCGCTTTTGGACCCAAGTTCCAGTTTTGGTCTCTTTTGGTCCCCTTTTGCTTACCGGCAAAGGAAGACGTGCGAAACTCGTCTCAGGCCACTGAAACTCCTTGAATATCACTCCTAGGACTCAAAGGAAGGCTTTCTCACCACCTTCTCCCCTTTTGGCACTTTCTGGCGCTTTTGGACCCAAGTTCCAGTTTTGGTCTCTTTTGGTCCCTTTTGCTTACCGGCAAAGGAAGACGTGCGAAACTCGTCTCAGGCCACTGAAACTCCTTGAATATCACTCCTAGGACTCAAAGGAAGGCTTTCTCACCACCTTCTCCCCTTTTGGCACTTTCTGGCGCTTTTGGACCCAAGTTCCAGTTTTGGTCTCTTTTGGTCCCTTTTGCTTACCGGCAAAGGAAGACGTGCGAAACTCGTCTCAGGCCACTGAAACTCCTTGAATATCACTCCTAGGACTCAAAGGAAGGCTTTCTCACCACCTTCTCCCCTTTTGGCACTTTCTGGCGCTTTTGGACCCAAGTTCCAGTTTTGGTCTCTTTTGGTCCCTTTTGCTTACCGGCAAAGGAAGACGTGCGAAACTCGTCTCAGGCCACTGAAACTCCTTGAATATCACTCCTAGGACTCAAAGGAAGGCTTTCTCACCACCTTCTCCCCTTTTGGCACTTTCTGGCGCTTTTGGACCCAAGTTCCAGTTTTGGTCTCTTTTGGTCCCTTTTGCTTACCGGCAAGGAAGACGTGCGAAACTCGTCTCAGGCCACTGAAACTCCTTGAATATCACTCCTAGGACTCAAAGGAAGGCTTTCTCACCACCTTCTCCCCTTTTGGCACTTTCTGGCGCTTTTGGACCCAAGTTCCAGTTTTGGTCTCTTTTGGTCCCTTTTGCTTACCGGCAAGGAAGACGTGCGAAACTCGTCTCAGGCCACTGAAACTCCTTGAATATCACTCCTAGGACTCAAAGGAAGGCTTTCTCACCACCTTCTCCCCTTTTGGCACTTTCTGGCGCTTTTGGACCCAAGTTCCAGTTTTGGTCTCTTTTGGTCCCTTTTGCTTACCGGCAAAGGAAGACGTGCGAAACTCGTCTCAGGCCACTGAAACTCCTTGAATATCACTCCTAGGACTCAAAGGAAGGCTTTCTCACCACCTTCTCCCCTTTTGGCACTTTCTGGCGCTTTTGGACCCAAGTTCCAGTTTTGGTCTCTTTTGGTCCCTTTTGCTTACCGGCAAGGAAGACGTGCGAAACTCGTCTCAGGCCACTGAAACTCCTTGAATATCACTCCTAGGACTCAAAGGAAGGCTTTCTCACCACCTTCTCCCCTTTTGGCACTTTCTGGCGCTTTTGGACCCAAGTTCCAGTTTTGGTCTCTTTTGGTCCCTTTTGCTTACCGGCAAGGAAGACGTGCGAAACTCGTCTCAGGCCACTGAAACTCCTTGAATATCACTCCTAGGACTCAAAGGAAGGCTTTCTCACCACCTTCTCCCCTTTTGGCACTTTCTGGCGCTTTTGGACCCAAGTTCCAGTTTTGGTCTCTTTTGGTCCCCTTTTGCTTACCGGCAAGGAAGACGTGCGAAACTCGTCTCAGGCCACTGAAACTCCTTGAATATCACTCCTAGGACTCAAAGGAAGGCTTTCTCACCACCTTCTCCCCTTTTGGCACTTTCTGGCGCTTTTGGACCCAAGTTCCAGTTTTGGTCTCTTTTGGTCCCTTTTGCTTACCGGCAAAGGAAGACGTGCGAAACTCGTCTCAGGCCACTGAAACTCCTTGAATATCACTCCTAGGACTCAAAGGAAGGCTTTCTCACCAGCTTCTCCCCTTTTGGCACTTTCTGGCGCTTTTGGACCCAAGTTCCAGTTTTGGTCTCTTTTGGTCCCTTTTGCTTACCGGCAAAGGAAGACGTGCGAAACTCGTCTCAGGCCACTGAAACTCCTTGAATATCACTCCTAGGACTCAAAGGAAGGCTTTCTCACCACTTCTCCCCTTTTGGCACTTTCTGGCGCTTTTGGACCCAAGTTCCAGTTTTGGTCTCTTTTGGTCCCTTTTTGCTTACCGGCAAAGGAAGACGTGCGAAACTCGTCTCAGGCCACTGAAACTCCTTGAATATCACTCCTAGGACTCAAAGGAAGGCTTTCTCACCACCTTCTCCCCTTTTGGCACTTTCTGGCGCTTTTGGACCCAAGTTCCAGTTTTGGTCTCTTTTGGTCCCTTTTGCTTACCGGCAAAGGAAGACGTGCGAAACTCGTCTCAGGCCACTGAAACTCCTTGAATATCACTCCTAGGACTCAAAGGAAGGCTTTCTCACCACCTTCTCCCCTTTTGGCACTTTCTGGCGCTTTTGGACCCAAGTTCCAGTTTTGGTCTCTTTTGGTCCCTTTTGCTTACCGGCAAAGGAAGACGTGCGAAACTCGTCTCAGGCCACTGAAACTCCTTGAATATCACTCCTAGGACTCAAAGGAAGGCTTTCTCACCACCTTCTCCCCTTTTGGCACTTTCTGGCGCTTTTGGACCCAAGTTCCAGTTTTGGTCTCTTTTGGTCCCTTTTGCTTACCGGCAAGGAAGACGTGCGAAACTCGTCTCAGGCCACTGAAACTCCTTGAATATCACTCCTAGGACTCAAAGGAAGGCTTTCTCACCACCTTCTCCCCTTTTGGCACTTTCTGGCGCTTTTGGACCCAAGTTCCAGTTTTGGTCTCTTTTGGTCCCTTTTGCTTACCGGCAAAGGAAGACGTGCGAAACTCGTCTCAGGCCACTGAAACTCCTTGAATATCACTCCTAGGACTCAAAGGAAGGCTTTCTCACCACCTTCTCCCCTTTTGGCACTTTCTGGCGCTTTTGGACCCAAGTTCCAGTTTTGGTCTCTTTTGGTCCCTTTTGCTTACCGGCAAAGGAAGACGTGCGAAACTCGTCTCAGGCCACTGAAACTCCTTGAATATCACTCCTAGGACTCAAAGGAAGGCTTTCTCACCACCTTCTCCCCTTTTGGCACTTTCTGGCGCTTTTGGACCCAAGTTCCAGTTTTGGTCTCTTTTGGTCCCCTTTTGCTTACCGGCAAGGAAGACGTGCGAAACTCGTCTCAGGCCACTGAAACTCCTTGAATATCACTCCTAGGACTCAAAGGAAGGCTTTCTCACCACCTTCTCCCCTTTTGGCACTTTCTGGCGCTTTTGGACCCAAGTTCCAGTTTTGGTCTCTTTTGGTCCCTTTTGCTTACCGGCAAGGAAGACGTGCGAAACTCGTCTCAGGCCACTGAAACTCCTTGAATATCACTCCTAGGACTCAAAGGAAGGCTTTCTCACCACCTTCTCCCCTTTTGGCACTTTCTGGCGCTTTTGGACCCAAGTTCCAGTTTTGGTCTCTTTTGGTCCCTTTTGCTTACCGGCAAGGAAGACGTGCGAAACTCGTCTCAGGCCACTGAAACTCCTTGAATATCACTCCTAGGACTCAAAGGAAGGCTTTCTCACCACCTTCTCCCCTTTTGGCACTTTCTGGCGCTTTTGGACCCAAGTTCCAGTTTTGGTCTCTTTTGGTCCCTTTTGCTTACCGGCAAAGGAAGACGTGCGAAACTCGTCTCAGGCCACTGAAACTCCTTGAATATCACTCCTAGGACTCAAAGGAAGGCTTTCTCACCACCTTCTCCCCTTTTGGCACTTTCTGGCGCTTTTGGACCCAAGTTCCAGTTTTGGTCTCTTTTGGTCCCTTTTGCTTACCGGCAAAGGAAGACGTGCGAAACTCGTCTCAGGCCACTGAAACTCCTTGAATATCACTCCTAGGACTCAAAGGAAGGCTTTCTCACCACCTTCTCCCCTTTTGGCACTTTCTGGCGCTTTTGGACCCAAGTTCCAGTTTTGGTCTCTTTTGGTCCCTTTTGCTTACCGGCAAAGGAAGACGTGCGAAACTCGTCTCAGGCCACTGAAACTCCTTGAATATCACTCCTAGGACTCAAAGGAAGGCTTTCTCACCATCTTCTCCCCTTTTGGCACTTTCTGGCGCTTTTGGACCCAAGTTCCAGTTTTGGTCTCTTTTGGTCCCCTTTTGCTTACCGGCAAGGAAGACGTGCGAAACTCGTCTCAGGCCACTGAAACTCCTTGAATATCACTCCTAGGACTCAAAGGAAGGCTTTCTCACCACTTCTCCCCTTTTGGCACTTTCTGGCGCTTTTGGACCCAAGTTCCAGTTTTGGTCTCTTTTGGTCCCTTTTGCTTACCGGCAAAGGAAGACGTGCGAAACTCGTCTCAGGCCACTGAAACTCCTTGAATATCACTCCTAGGACTCAAAGGAAGGCTTTCTCACCACCTTCTCCCCTTTTGGCACTTTCTGGCGCTTTTGGACCCAAGTTCCAGTTTTGGTCTCTTTTGGTCCCTTTTGCTTACCGGCAAAGGAAGACGTGCGAAACTCGTCTCAGGCCACTGAAACTCCTTGAATATCACTCCTAGGACTCAAAGGAAGGCTTTCTCACCACCTTCTCCCCTTTTGGCACTTTCTGGCGCTTTTGGACCCAAGTTCCAGTTTTGGTCTCTTTTGGTCCCCTTTTGCTTACCGGCAAAGGAAGACGTGCGAAACTCGTCTCAGGCCACTGAAACTCCTTGAATATCACTCCTAGGACTCAAAGGAAGGCTTTCTCACCACCTTCTCCCCTTTTGGCACTTTCTGGCGCTTTTGGACCCAAGTTCCAGTTTTGGTCTCTTTTGGTCCCTTTTGCTTACCGGCAAAGGAAGACGTGCGAAACTCGTCTCAGGCCACTGAAACTCCTTGAATATCACTCCTAGGACTCAAAGGAAGGCTTTCTCACCACCTTCTCCCCTTTTGGCACTTTCTGGCGCTTTTGGACCCAAGTTCCAGTTTTGGTCTCTTTTGGTCCCTTTTGCTTACCGGCAAAGGAAGACGTGCGAAACTCGTCTCAGGCCACTGAAACTCCTTGAATATCACTCCTAGGACTCAAAGGAAGGCTTTCTCACCACCTTCTCCCCTTTTGGCACTTTCTGGCGCTTTTGGACCCAAGTTCCAGTTTTGGTCTCTTTTGGTCCCTTTTGCTTACCGGCAAGGAAGACGTGCGAAACTCGTCTCAGGCCACTGAAACTCCTTGAATATCACTCCTAGGACTCAAAGGAAGGCTTTCTCACCACCTTCTCCCCTTTTGGCACTTTCTGGCGCTTTTGGACCCAAGTTCCAGTTTTGGTCTCTTTTGGTCCCTTTTGCTTACCGGCAAGGAAGACGTGCGAAACTCGTCTCAGGCCACTGAAACTCCTTGAATATCACTCCTAGGACTCAAAGGAAGGCTTTCTCACCACCTTCTCCCCTTTTGGCACTTTCTGGCGCTTTTGGACCCAAGTTCCAGTTTTGGTCTCTTTTGGTCCCTTTTGCTTACCGGCAAAGGAAGACGTGCGAAACTCGTCTCAGGCCACTGAAACTCCTTGAATATCACTCCTAGGACTCAAAGGAAGGCTTTCTCACCACTTCTCCCCTTTTGGCACTTTCTGGCGCTTTTGGACCCAAGTTCCAGTTTTGGTCTCTTTTGGTCCCTTTTGCTTACCGGCAAGGAAGACGTGCGAAACTCGTCTCAGGCCACTGAAACTCCTTGAATATCACTCCTAGGACTCAAAGGAAGGCTTTCTCACCACCTTCTCCCCTTTTGGCACTTTCTGGCGCTTTTGGACCCAAGTTCCAGTTTTGGTCTCTTTTGGTCCCTTTTGCTTACCGGCAAGGAAGACGTGCGAAACTCGTCTCAGGCCACTGAAACTCCTTGAATATCACTCCTAGGACTCAAAGGAAGGCTTTCTCACCACTTCTCCCCTTTTGGCACTTTCTGGCGCTTTTGGACCCAAGTTCCAGTTTTGGTCTCTTTTGGTCCCTTTTGCTTACCGGCAAGGAAGACGTGCGAAACTCGTCTCAGGCCACTGAAACTCCTTGAATATCACTCCTAGGACTCAAAGGAAGGCTTTCTCACCACCTTCTCCCCTTTTGGCACTTTCTGGCGCTTTTGGACCCAAGTTCCAGTTTTGGTCTCTTTTGGTCCCTTTTGCTTACCGGCAAAGGAAGACGTGCGAAACTCGTCTCAGGCCACTGAAACTCCTTGAATATCACTCCTAGGACTCAAAGGAAGGCTTTCTCACCACCTTCTCCCCTTTTGGCACTTTCTGGCGCTTTTGGACCCAAGTTCCAGTTTTGGTCTCTTTTGGTCCCTTTTGCTTACCGGCAAGGAAGACGTGCGAAACTCGTCTCAGGCCACTGAAACTCCTTGAATATCACTCCTAGGACTCAAAGGAAGGCTTTCTCACCACCTTCTCCCCTTTTGGCACTTTCTGGCGCTTTTGGACCCAAGTTCCAGTTTTGGTCTCTTTTGGTCCCTTTTGCTTACCGGCAAGGAAGACGTGCGAAACTCGTCTCAGGCCACTGAAACTCCTTGAATATCACTCCTAGGACTCAAAGGAAGGCTTTCTCACCACCTTCTCCCCTTTTGGCACTTTCTGGCGCTTTTGGACCCAAGTTCCAGTTTTGGTCTCTTTTGGTCCCTTTTGCTTACCGGCAAGGAAGACGTGCGAAACTCGTCTCAGGCCACTGAAACTCCTTGAATATCACTCCTAGGACTCAAAGGAAGGCTTTCTCACCACCTTCTCCCCTTTTGGCACTTTCTGGCGCTTTTGGACCCAAGTTCCAGTTTTGGTCTCTTTTGGTCCCTTTTGCTTACCGGCAAAGGAAGACGTGCGAAACTCGTCTCAGGCCACTGAAACTCCTTGAATATCACTCCTAGGACTCAAAGGAAGGCTTTCTCACCACTTCTCCCCTTTTGGCACTTTCTGGCGCTTTTGGACCCAAGTTCCAGTTTTGGTCTCTTTTGGTCCCTTTTGCTTACCGGCAAGGAAGACGTGCGAAACTCGTCTCAGGCCACTGAAACTCCTTGAATATCACTCCTAGGACTCAAAGGAAGGCTTTCTCACCACCTTCTCCCCTTTTGGCACTTTCTGGCGCTTTTGGACCCAAGTTCCAGTTTTGGTCTCTTTTGGTCCCTTTTGCTTACCGGCAAGGAAGACGTGCGAAACTCGTCTCAGGCCACTGAAACTCCTTGAATATCACTCCTAGGACTCAAAGGAAGGCTTTCTCACCACCTTCTCCCCTTTTGGCACTTTCTGGCGCTTTTGGACCCAAGTTCCAGTTTTGGTCTCTTTTGGTCCCTTTTGCTTACCGGCAAGGAAGACGTGCGAAACTCGTCTCAGGCCACTGAAACTCCTTGAATATCACTCCTAGGACTCAAAGGAAGGCTTTCTCACCACTTCTCCCCTTTTGGCACTTTCTGGCGCTTTTGGACCCAAGTTCCAGTTTTGGTCTCTTTTGGTCCCTTTTGCTTACCGGCAAAGGAAGACGTGCGAAACTCGTCTCAGGCCACTGAAACTCCTTGAATATCACTCCTAGGACTCAAAGGAAGGCTTTCTCACCACTTCTCCCCTTTTGGCACTTTCTGGCGCTTTTGGACCCAAGTTCCAGTTTTGGTCTCTTTTGGTCCCTTTTGCTTACCGGCAAAGGAAGACGTGCGAAACTCGTCTCAGGCCACTGAAACTCCTTGAATATCACTCCTAGGACTCAAAGGAAGGCTTTCTCCCCACCTTCTCCCCTTTTGGCACTTTCTGGCGCTTTTGGACCCAAGTTCCAGTTTTGGTCTCTTTTGGTCCCTTTTGCTTACCGGCAAAGGAAGACGTGCGAAACTCGTCTCAGGCCACTGAAACTCCTTGAATATCACTCCTAGGACTCAAAGGAAGGCTTTCTCACCACCTTCTCCCCTTTTGGCACTTTCTGGCGCTTTTGGACCCAAGTTCCAGTTTTGGTCTCTTTTGGTCCCTTTTTGCTTACCGGCAAGGAAGACGTGCGAAACTCGTCTCAGGCCACTGAAACTCCTTGAATATCACTCCTAGGACTCAAAGGAAGGCTTTCTCACCACTTCTCCCCTTTTGGCACTTTCTGGCGCTTTTGGACCCAAGTTCCAGTTTTGGTCTCTTTTGGTCCCTTTTGCTTACCGGCAAAGGAAGACGTGCGAAACTCGTCTCAGGCCACTGAAACTCCTTGAATATCACTCCTAGGACTCAAAGGAAGGCTTTCTCACCACCTTCTCCCCTTTTGGCACTTTCTGGCGCTTTTGGACCCAAGTTCCAGTTTTGGTCTCTTTTGGTCCCTTTTGCTTACCGGCAAGGAAGACGTGCGAAACTCGTCTCAGGCCACTGAAACTCCTTGAATATCACTCCTAGGACTCAAAGGAAGGCTTTCTCACCACTTCTCCCCTTTTGGCACTTTCTGGCGCTTTTGGACCCAAGTTCCAGTTTTGGTCTCTTTTGGTCCCTTTTGCTTACCGGCAAAGGAAGACGTGCGAAACTCGTCTCAGGCCACTGAAACTCCTTGAATATCACTCCTAGGACTCAAAGGAAGGCTTTCTCACCACCTTCTCCCCTTTTGGCACTTTCTGGCGCTTTTGGACCCAAGTTCCAGTTTTGGTCTCTTTTGGTCCCTTTTGCTTACCGGCAAGGAAGACGTGCGAAACTCGTCTCAGGCCACTGAAACTCCTTGAATATCACTCCTAGGACTCAAAGGAAGGCTTTCTCACCACCTTCTCCCCTTTTGGCACTTTCTGGCGCTTTTGGACCCAAGTTCCAGTTTTGGTCTCTTTTGGTCCCTTTTGCTTACCGGCAAGGAAGACGTGCGAAACTCGTCTCAGGCCACTGAAACTCCTTGAATATCACTCCTAGGACTCAAAGGAAGGCTTTCTCACCACTTCTCCCCTTTTGGCACTTTCTGGCGCTTTTGGACCCAAGTTCCAGTTTTGGTCTCTTTTGGTCCCTTTTGCTTACCGGCAAGGAAGACGTGCGAAACTCGTCTCAGGCCACTGAAACTCCTTGAATATCACTCCTAGGACTCAAAGGAAGGCTTTCTCACCACCTTCTCCCCTTTTGGCACTTTCTGGCGCTTTTGGACCCAAGTTCCAGTTTTGGTCTCTTTTGGTCCCTTTTGCTTACCGGCAAGGAAGACGTGCGAAACTCGTCTCAGGCCACTGAAACTCCTTGAATATCACTCCTAGGACTCAAAGGAAGGCTTTCTCACCACCTTCTCCCCTTTTGGCACTTTCTGGCGCTTTTGGACCCAAGTTCCAGTTTTGGTCTCTTTTGGTCCCTTTTGCTTACCGGCAAGGAAGACGTGCGAAACTCGTCTCAGGCCACTGAAACTCCTTGAATATCACTCCTAGGACTCAAAGGAAGGCTTTCTCCCACCTTCTCCCCTTTTGGCACTTTCTGGCGCTTTTGGACCCAAGTTCCAGTTTTGGTCTCTTTTGGTCCCTTTTGCTTACCGGCAAAGGAAGACGTGCGAAACTCGTCTCAGGCCACTGAAACTCCTTGAATATCACTCCTAGGACTCAAAGGAAGGCTTTCTCACCACCTTCTCCCCTTTTGGCACTTTCTGGCGCTTTTGGACCCAAGTTCCAGTTTTGGTCTCTTTTGGTCCCTTTTGCTTACCGGCAAAGGAAGACGTGCGAAACTCGTCTCAGGCCACTGAAACTCCTTGAATATCACTCCTAGGACTCAAAGGAAGGCTTTCTCACCAGCTTCTCCCCTTTTGGCACTTTCTGGCGCTTTTGGACCCAAGTTCCAGTTTTGGTCTCTTTTGGTCCCTTTTGCTTACCGGCAAGGAAGACGTGCGAAACTCGTCTCAGGCCACTGAAACTCCTTGAATATCACTCCTAGGACTCAAAGGAAGGCTTTCTCACCACCTTCTCCCCTTTTGGCACTTTCTGGCGCTTTTGGACCCAAGTTCCAGTTTTGGTCTCTTTTGGTCCCTTTTGCTTACCGGCAAGGAAGACGTGCGAAACTCGTCTCAGGCCACTGAAACTCCTTGAATATCACTCCTAGGACTCAAAGGAAGGCTTTCTCACCACTTCTCCCCTTTTGGCACTTTCTGGCGCTTTTGGACCCAAGTTCCAGTTTTGGTCTCTTTTGGTCCCTTTTGCTTACCGGCAAGGAAGACGTGCGAAACTCGTCTCAGGCCACTGAAACTCCTTGAATATCACTCCTAGGACTCAAAGGAAGGCTTTCTCACCACCTTCTCCCCTTTTGGCACTTTCTGGCGCTTTTGGACCCAAGTTCCAGTTTTGGTCTCTTTTGGTCCCTTTTGCTTACCGGCAAGGAAGACGTGCGAAACTCGTCTCAGGCCACTGAAACTCCTTGAATATCACTCCTAGGACTCAAAGGAAGGCTTTCTCACCACCTTCTCCCCTTTTGGCACTTTCTGGCGCTTTTGGACCCAAGTTCCAGTTTTGGTCTCTTTTGGTCCCTTTTGCTTACCGGCAAGGAAGACGTGCGAAACTCGTCTCAGGCCACTGAAACTCCTTGAATATCACTCCTAGGACTCAAAGGAAGGCTTTCTCACCACTTCTCCCCTTTTGGCACTTTCTGGCGCTTTTGGACCCAAGTTCCAGTTTTGGTCTCTTTTGGTCCCTTTTGCTTACCGGCAAGGAAGACGTGCGAAACTCGTCTCAGGCCACTGAAACTCCTTGAATATCACTCCTAGGACTCAAAGGAAGGCTTTCTCACCACCTTCTCCCCTTTTGGCACTTTCTGGCGCTTTTGGACCCAAGTTCCAGTTTTGGTCTCTTTTGGTCCCTTTTGCTTACCGGCAATGGAAGACGTGCGAAACTCGTCTCAGGCCACTGAAACTCCTTGAATATCATTCCTAGGACTCAAAGGAAGGCTTTCTCCCCACCTTCTCCCCTTTTGGCACTTTCTGGCGCTTTTGGACCCAAGTTCCAGTTTTGGTCTCTTTTGGTCCCTTTTGCTTACCGGCAAAGGAAGACGTGCGAAACTCGTCTCAGGCCACTGAAACTCCTTGAATATCACTCCTAGGACTCAAAGGAAGGCTTTCTCACCACTTCTCCCCTTTTGGCACTTTCTGGCGCTTTTGGACCCAAGTTCCAGTTTTGGTCTCTTTTGGTCCCTTTTGCTTACCGGCAAGGAAGACGTGCGAAACTCGTCTCAGGCCACTGAAACTCCTTGAATATCACTCCTAGGACTCAAAGGAAGGCTTTCTCACCACCTTCTCCCCTTTTGGCACTTTCTGGCGCTTTTGGACCCAAGTTCCAGTTTTGGTCTCTTTTGGTCCCTTTTGCTTACCGGCAAAGGAAGACGTGCGAAACTCGTCTCAGGCCACTGAAACTCCTTGAATATCACTCCTAGGACTCAAAGGAAGGCTTTCTCACCACCTTCTCCCCTTTTGGCACTTTCTGGCGCTTTTGGACCCAAGTTCCAGTTTTGGTCTCTTTTGGTCCCTTTTGCTTACCGGCAAGGAAGACGTGCGAAACTCGTCTCAGGCCACTGAAACTCCTTGAATATCACTCCTAGGACTCAAAGGAAGGCTTTCTCACCACCTTCTCCCCTTTTGGCACTTTCTGGCGCTTTTGGACCCAAGTTCCAGTTTTGGTCTCTTTTGGTCCCTTTTGCTTACCGGCAAAGGAAGACTGCGAAACTCGTCTCAGGCCACTGAAACTCCTTGAATATCACTCCTAGGACTCAAAGGAAGGCTTTCTCACCACCTTCTCCCCTTTTGGCACTTTCTGGCGCTTTTGGACCCAAGTTCCAGTTTTGGTCTCTTTTGGTCCCTTTTGCTTACCGGCAAAGGAAGACGTGCGAAACTCGTCTCAGGCCACTGAAACTCCTTGAATATCACTCCTAGGACTCAAAGGAAGGCTTTCTCACCACCTTCTCCCCTTTTGGCACTTTCTGGCGCTTTTGGACCCAAGTTCCAGTTTTGGTCTCTTTTGGTCCCTTTTGCTTACCGGCAAAGGAAGACGTGCGAAACTCGTCTCAGGCCACTGAAACTCCTTGAATATCACTCCTAGGACTCAAAGGAAGGCTTTCTCACCACCTTCTCCCTTTTTGGCACTTTCTGGCGCTTTTGGACCCAAGTTCCAGTTTTGGTCTCTTTTGGTCCCTTTTGCTTACCGGCAAGGAAGACGTGCGAAACTCGTCTCAGGCCACTGAAACTCCTTGAATATCACTCCTAGGACTCAAAGGAAGGCTTTCTCACCACCTTCTCCCCTTTTGGCACTTTCTGGCGCTTTTGGACCCAAGTTCCAGTTTTGGTCTCTTTTGGTCCCTTTTGCTTACCGGCAAAGGAAGACGTGCGAAACTCGTCTCAGGCCACTGAAACTCCTTGAATATCACTCCTAGGACTCAAAGGAAGGCTTTCTCCCACTTCTCCCCTTTTGGCACTTTCTGGCGCTTTTGGACCCAAGTTCCAGTTTTGGTCTCTTTTGGTCCCTTTTGCTTACCGGCAAGGAAGACGTGCGAAACTCGTCTCAGGCCACTGAAACTCCTTGAATATCACTCCTAGGACTCAAAGGAAGGCTTTCTCACCACTTCTCCCCTTTTGGCACTTTCTGGCGCTTTTGGACCCAAGTTCCAGTTTTGGTCTCTTTTGGTCCCTTTTGCTTACCGGCAAGGAAGACGTGCGAAACTCGTCTCAGGCCACTGAAACTCCTTGAATATCACTCCTAGGACTCAAAGGAAGGCTTTCTCCCACCTTCTCCCCTTTTGGCACTTTCTGGCGCTTTTGGACCCAAGTTCCAGTTTTGGTCTCTTTTGGTCCCTTTTGCTTACCGGCAAGGAAGACGTGCGAAACTCGTCTCAGGCCACTGAAACTCCTTGAATATCACTCCTAGGACTCAAAGGAAGGCTTTCTCACCACCTTCTCCCCTTTTGGCACTTTCTGGCGCTTTTGGACCCAAGTTCCAGTTTTGGTCTCTTTTGGTCCCTTTTGCTTACCGGCAAGGAAGACGTGCGAAACTCGTCTCAGGCCACTGAAACTCCTTGAATATCACTCCTAGGACTCAAAGGAAGGCTTTCTCACCACTTCTCCCCTTTTGGCACTTTCTGGCGCTTTTGGACCCAAGTTCCAGTTTTGGTCTCTTTTGGTCCCTTTTGCTTACCGGCAAGGAAGACGTGCGAAACTCGTCTCAGGCCACTGAAACTCCTTGAATATCACTCCTAGGACTCAAAGGAAGGCTTTCTCACCACTTCTCCCCTTTTGGCACTTTCTGGCGCTTTTGGACCCAAGTTCCAGTTTTGGTCTCTTTTGGTCCCTTTTGCTTACCGGCAAGGAAGACGTGCGAAACTCGTCTCAGGCCACTGAAACTCCTTGAATATCACTCCTAGGACTCAAAGGAAGGCTTTCTCCCACCTTCTCCCCTTTTGGCACTTTCTGGCGCTTTTGGACCCAAGTTCCAGTTTTGGTCTCTTTTGGTCCCTTTTGCTTACCGGCAAAGGAAGACGTGCGAAACTCGTCTCAGGCCACTGAAACTCCTTGAATATCACTCCTAGGACTCAAAGGAAGGCTTTCTCACCACCTTCTCCCCTTTTGGCACTTTCTGGCGCTTTTGGACCCAAGTTCCAGTTTTGGTCTCTTTTGGTCCCTTTTGCTTACCGGCAAAGGAAGACGTGCGAAACTCGTCTCAGGCCACTGAAACTCCTTGAATATCACTCCTAGGACTCAAAGGAAGGCTTTCTCACCACTTCTCCCCTTTTGGCACTTTCTGGCGCTTTTGGACCCAAGTTCCAGTTTTGGTCTCTTTTGGTCCCTTTTGCTTACCGGCAAAGGAAGACGTGCGAAACTCGTCTCAGGCCACTGAAACTCCTTGAATATCACTCCTAGGACTCAAAGGAAGGCTTTCTCACCACTTCTCCCCTTTTGGCACTTTCTGGCGCTTTTGGACCCAAGTTCCAGTTTTGGTCTCTTTTGGTCCCTTTTGCTTACCGGCAAGGAAGACGTGCGAAACTCGTCTCAGGCCACTGAAACTCCTTGAATATCACTCCTAGGACTCAAAGGAAGGCTTTCTCCCACTTCTCCCCTTTTGGCACTTTCTGGCGCTTTTGGACCCAAGTTCCAGTTTTGGTCTCTTTTGGTCCCTTTTGCTTACCGGCAAAGGAAGACGTGCGAAACTCGTCTCAGGCCACTGAAACTCCTTGAATATCACTCCTAGGACTCAAAGGAAGGCTTTCTCCCACTTCTCCCCTTTTGGCACTTTCTGGCGCTTTTGGACCCAAGTTCCAGTTTTGGTCTCTTTTGGTCCCTTTTGCTTACCGGCAAAGGAAGACGTGCGAAACTCGTCTCAGGCCACTGAAACTCCTTGAATATCACTCCTAGGACTCAAAGGAAGGCTTTCTCACCACTTCTCCCCTTTTGGCACTTTCTGGCGCTTTTGGACCCAAGTTCCAGTTTTGGTCTCTTTTGGTCCCTTTTGCTTACCGGCAAGGAAGACGTGCGAAACTCGTCTCAGGCCACTGAAACTCCTTGAATATCACTCCTAGGACTCAAAGGAAGGCTTTCTCACCACCTTCTCCCCTTTTGGCACTTTCTGGCGCTTTTGGACCCAAGTTCCAGTTTTGGTCTCTTTTGGTCCCTTTTGCTTACCGGCAAGGAAGACGTGCGAAACTCGTCTCAGGCCACTGAAACTCCTTGAATATCACTCCTAGGACTCAAAGGAAGGCTTTCTCACCACTTCTCCCCTTTTGGCACTTTCTGGCGCTTTTGGACCCAAGTTCCAGTTTTGGTCTCTTTTGGTCCCTTTTGCTTACCGGCAAAGGAAGACGTGCGAAACTCGTCTCAGGCCACTGAAACTCCTTGAATATCACTCCTAGGACTCAAAGGAAGGCTTTCTCACCACTTCTCCCCTTTTGGCACTTTCTGGCGCTTTTGGACCCAAGTTCCAGTTTTGGTCTCTTTTGGTCCCTTTTGCTTACCGGCAAGGAAGACGTGCGAAACTCGTCTCAGGCCACTGAAACTCCTTGAATATCACTCCTAGGACTCAAAGGAAGGCTTTCTCACCACCTTCTCCCCTTTTGGCACTTTCTGGCGCTTTTGGACCCAAGTTCCAGTTTTGGTCTCTTTTGGTCCCTTTTGCTTACCGGCAAAGGAAGACGTGCGAAACTCGTCTCAGGCCACTGAAACTCCTTGAATATCACTCCTAGGACTCAAAGGAAGGCTTTCTCACCACTTCTCCCCTTTTGGCACTTTCTGGCGCTTTTGGACCCAAGTTCCAGTTTTGGTCTCTTTTGGTCCCTTTTGCTTACCGGCAAAGGAAGACGTGCGAAACTCGTCTCAGGCCACTGAAACTCCTTGAATATCACTCCTAGGACTCAAAGGAAGGCTTTCTCACCACTTCTCCCCTTTTGGCACTTTCTGGCGCTTTTGGACCCAAGTTCCAGTTTTGGTCTCTTTTGGTCCCTTTTGCTTACCGGCAAGGAAGACGTGCGAAACTCGTCTCAGGCCACTGAAACTCCTTGAATATCACTCCTAGGACTCAAAGGAAGGCTTTCTCACCACTTCTCCCCTTTTGGCACTTTCTGGCGCTTTTGGACCCAAGTTCCAGTTTTGGTCTCTTTTGGTCCCTTTTGCTTACCGGCAAAGGAAGACGTGCGAAACTCGTCTCAGGCCACTGAAACTCCTTGAATATCACTCCTAGGACTCAAAGGAAGGCTTTCTCCCACTTCTCCCCTTTTGGCACTTTCTGGCGCTTTTGGACCCAAGTTCCAGTTTTGGTCTCTTTTGGTCCCTTTTGCTTACCGGCAAGGAAGACGTGCGAAACTCGTCTCAGGCCACTGAAACTCCTTGAATATCACTCCTAGGACTCAAAGGAAGGCTTTCTCCCACTTCTCCCCTTTTGGCACTTTCTGGCGCTTTTGGACCCAAGTTCCAGTTTTGGTCTCTTTTGGTCCCTTTTGCTTACCGGCAAGGAAGACGTGCGAAACTCGTCTCAGGCCACTGAAACTCCTTGAATATCACTCCTAGGACTCAAAGGAAGGCTTTCTCACCACCTTCTCCCCTTTTGGCACTTTCTGGCGCTTTTGGACCCAAGTTCCAGTTTTGGTCTCTTTTGGTCCCTTTTGCTTACCGGCAAGGAAGACGTGCGAAACTCGTCTCAGGCCACTGAAACTCCTTGAATATCACTCCTAGGACTCAAAGGAAGGCTTTCTCCCACCTTCTCCCCTTTTGGCACTTTCTGGCGCTTTTGGACCCAAGTTCCAGTTTTGGTCTCTTTTGGTCCCTTTTGCTTACCGGCAAAGGAAGACGTGCGAAACTCGTCTCAGGCCACTGAAACTCCTTGAATATCACTCCTAGGACTCAAAGGAAGGCTTTCTCCCACTTCTCCCCTTTTGGCACTTTCTGGCGCTTTTGGACCAAGTTCCAGTTTTGGTCTCTTTTGGTCCCTTTTGCTTACCGGCAAGGAAGACGTGCGAAACTCGTCTCAGGCCACTGAAACTCCTTGAATATCACTCCTAGGACTCAAAGGAAGGCTTTCTCACCACCTTCTCCCCTTTTGGCACTTTCTGGCGCTTTTGGACCCAAGTTCCAGTTTTGGTCTCTTTTGGTCCCCTTTTGCTTACCGGCAAAGGAAGACGTGCGAAACTCGTCTCAGGCCACTGAAACTCCTTGAATATCACTCCTAGGACTCAAAGGAAGGCTTTCTCCCACTTCTCCCCTTTTGGCACTTTCTGGCGCTTTTGGACCCAAGTTCCAGTTTTGGTCTCTTTTGGTCCCTTTTGCTTACCGGCAAAGGAAGACGTGCGAAACTCGTCTCAGGCCACTGAAACTCCTTGAATATCACTCCTAGGACTCAAAGGAAGGCTTTCTCCCACCTTCTCCCCTTTTGGCACTTTCTGGCGCTTTTGGACCCAAGTTCCAGTTTTGGTCTCTTTTGGTCCCTTTTGCTTACCGGCAAGGAAGACGTGCGAAACTCGTCTCAGGCCACTGAAACTCCTTGAATATCACTCCTAGGACTCAAAGGAAGGCTTTCTCACCACTTCTCCCCTTTTGGCACTTTCTGGCGCTTTTGGACCAAGTTCCAGTTTTGGTCTCTTTTGGTCCCTTTTGCTTACCGGCAAGGAAGACGTGCGAAACTCGTCTCAGGCCACTGAAACTCCTTGAATATCACTCCTAGGACTCAAAGGAAGGCTTTCTCACCACTTCTCCCCTTTTGGCACTTTCTGGCGCTTTTGGACCCAAGTTCCAGTTTTGGTCTCTTTTGGTCCCTTTTGCTTACCGGCAAAGGAAGACGTGCGAAACTCGTCTCAGGCCACTGAAACTCCTTGAATATCACTCCTAGGACTCAAAGGAAGGCTTTCTCCCACTTCTCCCCTTTTGGCACTTTCTGGCGCTTTTGGACCCAAGTTCCAGTTTTGGTCTCTTTTGGTCCCTTTTGCTTACCGGCAAGGAAGACGTGCGAAACTCGTCTCAGGCCACTGAAACTCCTTGAATATCACTCCTAGGACTCAAAGGAAGGCTTTCTCACCACCTTCTCCCCTTTTGGCACTTTCTGGCGCTTTTGGACCCAAGTTCCAGTTTTGGTCTCTTTTGGTCCCTTTTGCTTACCGGCAAAGGAAGACGTGCGAAACTCGTCTCAGGCCACTGAAACTCCTTGAATATCACTCCTAGGACTCAAAGGAAGGCTTTCTCCCACTTCTCCCCTTTTGGCACTTTCTGGCGCTTTTGGACCCAAGTTCCAGTTTTGGTCTCTTTTGGTCCCTTTTGCTTACCGGCAAGGAAGACGTGCGAAACTCGTCTCAGGCCACTGAAACTCCTTGAATATCACTCCTAGGACTCAAAGGAAGGCTTTCTCACCACTTCTCCCCTTTTGGCACTTTCTGGCGCTTTTGGACCCAAGTTCCAGTTTTGGTCTCTTTTGGTCCCTTTTGCTTACCGGCAAAGGAAGACGTGCGAAACTCGTCTCAGGCCACTGAAACTCCTTGAATATCACTCCTAGGACTCAAAGGAAGGCTTTCTCACCACCTTCTCCCCTTTTGGCACTTTCTGGCGCTTTTGGACCCAAGTTCCAGTTTTGGTCTCTTTTGGTCCCTTTTTGCTTACCGGCAAAGGAAGACGTGCGAAACTCGTCTCAGGCCACTGAAACTCCTTGAATATCACTCCTAGGACTCAAAGGAAGGCTTTCTCCCACCTTCTCCCCTTTTGGCACTTTCTGGCGCTTTTGGACCCAAGTTCCAGTTTTGGTCTCTTTTGGTCCCTTTTGCTTACCGGCAAGGAAGACGTGCGAAACTCGTCTCAGGCCACTGAAACTCCTTGAATATCACTCCTAGGACTCAAAGGAAGGCTTTCTCACCACTTCTCCCCTTTTGGCACTTTCTGGCGCTTTTGGACCCAAGTTCCAGTTTTGGTCTCTTTTGGTCCCTTTTGCTTACCGGCAAGGAAGACGTGCGAAACTCGTCTCAGGCCACTGAAACTCCTTGAATATCACTCCTAGGACTCAAAGGAAGGCTTTCTCCCACCTTCTCCCCTTTTGGCACTTTCTGGCGCTTTTGGACCCAAGTTCCAGTTTTGGTCTCTTTTGGTCCCTTTTGCTTACCGGCAAAGGAAGACGTGCGAAACTCGTCTCAGGCCACTGAAACTCCTTGAATATCACTCCTAGGACTCAAAGGAAGGCTTTCTCACCACTTCTCCCCTTTTGGCACTTTCTGGCGCTTTTGGACCAAGTTCCAGTTTTGGTCTCTTTTGGTCCCCTTTTGCTTACCGGCAAGGAAGACGTGCGAAACTCGTCTCAGGCCACTGAAACTCCTTGAATATCACTCCTAGGACTCAAAGGAAGGCTTTCTCACCACTTCTCCCCTTTTGGCACTTTCTGGCGCTTTTGGACCCAAGTTCCAGTTTTGGTCTCTTTTGGTCCCTTTTGCTTACCGGCAAGGAAGACGTGCGAAACTCGTCTCAGGCCACTGAAACTCCTTGAATATCACTCCTAGGACTCAAAGGAAGGCTTTCTCACCACTTCTCCCCTTTTGGCACTTTCTGGCGCTTTTGGACCCAAGTTCCAGTTTTGGTCTCTTTTGGTCCCTTTTGCTTACCGGCAAAGGAAGACGTGCGAAACTCGTCTCAGGCCACTGAAACTCCTTGAATATCACTCCTAGGACTCAAAGGAAGGCTTTCTCCCACTTCTCCCCTTTTGGCACTTTCTGGCGCTTTTGGACCCAAGTTCCAGTTTTGGTCTCTTTTGGTCCCTTTTGCTTACCGGCAAGGAAGACGTGCGAAACTCGTCTCAGGCCACTGAAACTCCTTGAATATCACTCCTAGGACTCAAAGGAAGGCTTTCTCACCACTTCTCCCCTTTTGGCACTTTCTGGCGCTTTTGGACCCAAGTTCCAGTTTTGGTCTCTTTTGGTCCCTTTTGCTTACCGGCAAAGGAAGACGTGCGAAACTCGTCTCAGGCCACTGAAACTCCTTGAATATCACTCCTAGGACTCAAAGGAAGGCTTTCTCCCACTTCTCCCCTTTTGGCACTTTCTGGCGCTTTTGGACCCAAGTTCCAGTTTTGGTCTCTTTTGGTCCCTTTTGCTTACCGGCAAAGGAAGACGTGCGAAACTCGTCTCAGGCCACTGAAACTCCTTGAATATCACTCCTAGGACTCAAAGGAAGGCTTTCTCCCACCTTCTCCCCTTTTGGCACTTTCTGGCGCTTTTGGACCCAAGTTCCAGTTTTGGTCTCTTTTGGTCCCTTTTGCTTACCGGCAAAGGAAGACGTGCGAAACTCGTCTCAGGCCACTGAAACTCCTTGAATATCACTCCTAGGACTCAAAGGAAGGCTTTCTCACCACTTCTCCCCTTTTGGCACTTTCTGGCGCTTTTGGACCCAAGTTCCAGTTTTGGTCTCTTTTGGTCCCTTTTGCTTACCGGCAAGGAAGACGTGCGAAACTCGTCTCAGGCCACTGAAACTCCTTGAATATCACTCCTAGGACTCAAAGGAAGGCTTTCTCACCACTTCTCCCCTTTTGGCACTTTCTGGCGCTTTTGGACCCAAGTTCCAGTTTTGGTCTCTTTTGGTCCCTTTTGCTTACCGGCAAAGGAAGACGTGCGAAACTCGTCTCAGGCCACTGAAACTCCTTGAATATCACTCCTAGGACTCAAAGGAAGGCTTTCTCCCACTTCTCCCCTTTTGGCACTTTCTGGCGCTTTTGGACCCAAGTTCCAGTTTTGGTCTCTTTTGGTCCCTTTTGCTTACCGGCAAGGAAGACGTGCGAAACTCGTCTCAGGCCACTGAAACTCCTTGAATATCACTCCTAGGACTCAAAGGAAGGCTTTCTCCCCACCTTCTCCCCTTTTGGCACTTTCTGGCGCTTTTGGACCCAAGTTCCAGTTTTGGTCTCTTTTGGTCCCTTTTGCTTACCGGCAAAGGAAGACGTGCGAAACTCGTCTCAGGCCACTGAAACTCCTTGAATATCACTCCTAGGACTCAAAGGAAGGCTTTCTCACCACCTTCTCCCCTTTTGGCACTTTCTGGCGCTTTTGGACCCAAGTTCCAGTTTTGGTCTCTTTTGGTCCCTTTTGCTTACCGGCAAGGAAGACGTGCGAAACTCGTCTCAGGCCACTGAAACTCCTTGAATATCATCCTAGGACTCAAAGGAAGGCTTTCTCCCACCTTCTCCCCTTTTGGCACTTTCTGGCGCTTTTGGACCCAAGTTCCAGTTTTGGTCTCTTTTGGTCCCTTTTGCTTACCGGCAAAGGAAGACGTGCGAAACTCGTCTCAGGCCACTGAAACTCCTTGAATATCACTCCTAGGACTCAAAGGAAGGCTTTCTCACCACTTCTCCCCTTTTGGCACTTTCTGGCGCTTTTGGACCCAAGTTCCAGTTTTGGTCTCTTTTGGTCCCTTTTGCTTACCGGCAAGGAAGACGTGCGAAACTCGTCTCAGGCCACTGAAACTCCTTGAATATCACTCCTAGGACTCAAAGGAAGGCTTTCTCACCACTTCTCCCCTTTTGGCACTTTCTGGCGCTTTTGGACCCAAGTTCCAGTTTTGGTCTCTTTTGGTCCCTTTTGCTTACCGGCAAAGGAAGACGTGCGAAACTCGTCTCAGGCCACTGAAACTCCTTGAATATCACTCCTAGGACTCAAAGGAAGGCTTTCTCACCACTTCTCCCCTTTTGGCACTTTCTGGCGCTTTTGGACCCAAGTTCCAGTTTTGGTCTCTTTTGGTCCCTTTTGCTTACCGGCAAAGGAAGACGTGCGAAACTCGTCTCAGGCCACTGAAACTCCTTGAATATCACTCCTAGGACTCAAAGGAAGGCTTTCTCCCACTTCTCCCCTTTTGGCACTTTCTGGCGCTTTTGGACCCAAGTTCCAGTTTTGGTCTCTTTTGGTCCCTTTTGCTTACCGGCAAGGAAGACGTGCGAAACTCGTCTCAGGCCACTGAAACTCCTTGAATATCACTCCTAGGACTCAAAGGAAGGCTTTCTCACCACTTCTCCCCTTTTGGCACTTTCTGGCGCTTTTGGACCCAAGTTCCAGTTTTGGTCTCTTTTGGTCCCTTTTGCTTACCGGCAAAGGAAGACGTGCGAAACTCGTCTCAGGCCACTGAAACTCCTTGAATATCACTCCTAGGACTCAAAGGAAGGCTTTCTCCCACTTCTCCCCTTTTGGCACTTTCTGGCGCTTTTGGACCCAAGTTCCAGTTTTGGTCTCTTTTGGTCCCTTTTGCTTACCGGCAAGGAAGACGTGCGAAACTCGTCTCAGGCCACTGAAACTCCTTGAATATCACTCCTAGGACTCAAAGGAAGGCTTTCTCCCACTTCTCCCCTTTTGGCACTTTCTGGCGCTTTTGGACCCAAGTTCCAGTTTTGGTCTCTTTTGGTCCCTTTTGCTTACCGGCAAGGAAGACGTGCGAAACTCGTCTCAGGCCACTGAAACTCCTTGAATATCACTCCTAGGACTCAAAGGAAGGCTTTCTCCCACTTCTCCCCTTTTGGCACTTTCTGGCGCTTTTGGACCCAAGTTCCAGTTTTGGTCTCTTTTGGTCCCTTTTGCTTACCGGCAAGGAAGACGTGCGAAACTCGTCTCAGGCCACTGAAACTCCTTGAATATCATCCTAGGACTCAAAGGAAGGCTTTCTCCCACCTTCTCCCCTTTTGGCACTTTCTGGCGCTTTTGGACCCAAGTTCCAGTTTTGGTCTCTTTTGGTCCCTTTTGCTTACCGGCAAAGGAAGACGTGCGAAACTCGTCTCAGGCCACTGAAACTCCTTGAATATCACTCCTAGGACTCAAAGGAAGGCTTTCTCCCACTTCTCCCCTTTTGGCACTTTCTGGCGCTTTTGGACCAAGTTCCAGTTTTGGTCTCTTTTGGTCCCTTTTGCTTACCGGCAAGGAAGACGTGCGAAACTCGTCTCAGGCCACTGAAACTCCTTGAATATCACTCCTAGGACTCAAAGGAAGGCTTTCTCACCACTTCTCCCCTTTTGGCACTTTCTGGCGCTTTTGGACCCAAGTTCCAGTTTTGGTCTCTTTTGGTCCCTTTTGCTTACCGGCAAAGGAAGACGTGCGAAACTCGTCTCAGGCCACTGAAACTCCTTGAATATCACTCCTAGGACTCAAAGGAAGGCTTTCTCCCACTTCTCCCCTTTTGGCACTTTCTGGCGCTTTTGGACCCAAGTTCCAGTTTTGGTCTCTTTTGGTCCCTTTTTGCTTACCGGCAAAGGAAGACGTGCGAAACTCGTCTCAGGCCACTGAAACTCCTTGAATATCACTCCTAGGACTCAAAGGAAGGCTTTCTCCCACCTTCTCCCCTTTTGGCACTTTCTGGCGCTTTTGGACCCAAGTTCCAGTTTTGGTCTCTTTTGGTCCCTTTTGCTTACCGGCAAAGGAAGACGTGCGAAACTCGTCTCAGGCCACTGAAACTCCTTGAATATCACTCCTAGGACTCAAAGGAAGGCTTTCTCACCACCTTCTCCCCTTTTGGCACTTTCTGGCGCTTTTGGACCCAAGTTCCAGTTTTGGTCTCTTTTGGTCCCTTTTGCTTACCGGCAAGGAAGACGTGCGAAACTCGTCTCAGGCCACTGAAACTCCTTGAATATCACTCCTAGGACTCAAAGGAAGGCTTTCTCACCACCTTCTCCCCTTTTGGCACTTTCTGGCGCTTTTGGACCCAAGTTCCAGTTTTGGTCTCTTTTGGTCCCTTTTTGCTTACCGGCAAAGGAAGACGTGCGAAACTCGTCTCAGGCCACTGAAACTCCTTGAATATCACTCCTAGGACTCAAAGGAAGGCTTTCTCCCCACCTTCTCCCCTTTTGGCACTTTCTGGCGCTTTTGGACCCAAGTTCCAGTTTTGGTCTCTTTTGGTCCCTTTTGCTTACCGGCAAAGGAAGACGTGCGAAACTCGTCTCAGGCCACTGAAACTCCTTGAATATCACTCCTAGGACTCAAAGGAAGGCTTTCTCACCATCTTCTCCCCTTTTGGCACTTTCTGGCGCTTTTGGACCCAAGTTCCAGTTTTGGTCTCTTTTGGTCCCTTTTGCTTACCGGCAAAGGAAGACGTGCGAAACTCGTCTCAGGCCACTGAAACTCCTTGAATATCACTCCTAGGACTCAAAGGAAGGCTTTCTCCCACTTCTCCCCTTTTGGCACTTTCTGGCGCTTTTGGACCCAAGTTCCAGTTTTGGTCTCTTTTGGTCCCTTTTGCTTACCGGCAAGGAAGACGTGCGAAACTCGTCTCAGGCCACTGAAACTCCTTGAATATCACTCCTAGGACTCAAAGGAAGGCTTTCTCCCCACCTTCTCCCCTTTTGGCACTTTCTGGCGCTTTTGGACCCAAGTTCCAGTTTTGGTCTCTTTTGGTCCCTTTTGCTTACCGGCAAAGGAAGACGTGCGAAACTCGTCTCAGGCCACTGAAACTCCTTGAATATCACTCCTAGGACTCAAAGGAAGGCTTTCTCACCACTTCTCCCCTTTTGGCACTTTCTGGCGCTTTTGGACCCAAGTTCCAGTTTTGGTCTCTTTTGGTCCCTTTTGCTTACCGGCAAGGAAGACGTGCGAAACTCGTCTCAGGCCACTGAAACTCCTTGAATATCACTCCTAGGACTCAAAGGAAGGCTTTCTCCCCACCTTCTCCCCTTTTGGCACTTTCTGGCGCTTTTGGACCCAAGTTCCAGTTTTGGTCTCTTTTGGTCCCTTTTTGCTTACCGGCAAAGGAAGACATGCGAAACTCGTCTCAGGCCACTGAAACTCCTTGAATATCACTCCTAGGACTCAAAGGAAGGCTTTCTCCCCAACTTCTCCCCTTTTGGCACTTTCTGGCGCTTTTGGACCAAGTTCCAGTTTTGGTCTCTTTTGGTCCCTTTTGCTTACCGGCAAGGAAGACGTGCGAAACTCGTCTCAGGCCACTGAAACTCCTTGAATATCACTCCTAGGACTCAAAGGAAGGCTTTCTCACCACTTCTCCCCTTTTGGCACTTTCTGGCGCTTTTGGACCCAAGTTCCAGTTTTGGTCTCTTTTGGTCCCTTTTGCTTACCGGCAAAGGAAGACGTGCGAAACTCGTCTCAGGCCACTGAAACTCCTTGAATATCACTCCTAGGACTCAAAGGAAGGCTTTCTCACCACCTTCTCCCCTTTTGGCACTTTCTGGCGCTTTTGGACCCAAGTTCCAGTTTTGGTCTCTTTTGGTCCCTTTTTGCTTACCGGCAAAGGAAGACGTGCGAAACTCGTCTCAGGCCACTGAAACTCCTTGAATATCACTCCTAGGACTCAAAGGAAGGCTTTCTCCCACTTCTCCCCTTTTGGCACTTTCTGGCGCTTTTGGACCCAAGTTCCAGTTTTGGTCTCTTTTGGTCCCTTTTTGCTTACCGGCAATGGAAGACATGCGAAACTCGTCTCAGGCCACTGAAACTCCTTGAATATCACTCCTAGGACTCAAAGGAAGGCTTTCTCCCCACCTTCTCCCCTTTTGGCACTTTCTGGCGCTTTTGGACCCAAGTTCCAGTTTTGGTCTCTTTTGGTCCCTTTTGCTTACCGGCAAAGGAAGACGTGCGAAACTCGTCTCAGGCCACTGAAACTCCTTGAATATCACTCCTAGGACTCAAAGGAAGGCTTTCTCCCACTTCTCCCCTTTTGGCACTTTCTGGCGCTTTTGGACCCAAGTTCCAGTTTTGGTCTCTTTTGGTCCCTTTTTGCTTACCGGCAATGGAAGACATGCGAAACTCGTCTCAGGCCACTGAAACTCCTTGAATATCACTCCTAGGACTCAAAGGAAGGCTTTCTCCCACCTTCTCCCCTTTTGGCACTTTCTGGCGCTTTTGGACCCAAGTTCCAGTTTTGGTCTCTTTTGGTCCCTTTTGCTTACCGGCAAAGGAAGACGTGCGAAACTCGTCTCAGGCCACTGAAACTCCTTGAATATCACTCCTAGGACTCAAAGGAAGGCTTTCTCCCACTTCTCCCCTTTTGGCACTTTCTGGCGCTTTTGGACCAAGTTCCAGTTTTGGTCTCTTTTGGTCCCTTTTGCTTACCGGCAAGGAAGACGTGCGAAACTCGTCTCAGGCCACTGAAACTCCTTGAATATCACTCCTAGGACTCAAAGGAAGGCTTTCTCACCACTTCTCCCCTTTGGCACTTTCTGGCGCTTTTGGACCCAAGTTCCAGTTTTGGTCTCTTTTGGTCCCCTTTTGCTTACCGGCAAAGGAAGACGTGCGAAACTCGTCTCAGGCCACTGAAACTCCTTGAATATCACTCCTAGGACTCAAAGGAAGGCTTTCTCCCACTTCTCCCCTTTTGGCACTTTCTGGCGCTTTTGGACCCAAGTTCCAGTTTTGGTCTCTTTTGGTCCCTTTTGCTTACCGGCAAAGGAAGACGTGCAAACTCGTCTCAGGCCACTGAAACTCCTTGAATATCACTCCTAGGACTCAAAGGAAGGCTTTCTCCCACTTCTCCCCTTTTGGCACTTTCTGGCGCTTTTGGACCCAAGTTCCAGTTTTGGTCTCTTTTGGTCCCTTTTTGCTTACCGGCAATGGAAGACATGCGAAACTCGTCTCAGGCCACTGAAACTCCTTGAATATCATTCCTAGGACTCAAAGGAAGGCTTTCTCCCACCTTCTCCCCTTTTGGCACTTTCTGGCGCTTTTGGACCCAAGTTCCAGTTTTGGTCTCTTTTGGTCCCTTTTGCTTACCGGCAAAGGAAGACGTGCGAAACTCGTCTCAGGCCACTGAAACTCCTTGAATATCATCCTAGGACTCAAAGGAAGGCTTTCTCACCACTTCTCCCCTTTTGGCACTTTCTGGCGCTTTTGGACCAAGTTCCAGTTTTGGTCTCTTTTGGTCCCTTTTGCTTACCGGCAAGGAAGACGTGCGAAACTCGTCTCAGGCCACTGAAACTCCTTGAATATCACTCCTAGGACTCAAAGGAAGGCTTTCTCACCATCTTCTCCCCTTTTGGCACTTTCTGGCGCTTTTGGACCCAAGTTCCAGTTTTGGTCTCTTTTGGTCCCTTTTGCTTACCGGCAAAGGAAGACGTGCGAAACTCGTCTCAGGCCACTGAAACTCCTTGAATATCACTCCTAGGACTCAAAGGAAGGCTTTCTCCCCACTTCTCCCCTTTTGGCACTTTCTGGCGCTTTTGGACGCAAGTTCCAGTTTTGGTCTCTTTTGGTCCCTTTTGCTTACCGGCAAAGGAAGACGTGCAAACTCGTCTCAGGCCACTGAAACTCCTTGAATATCACTCCTAGGACTCAAAGGAAGGCTTTCTCCCCACCTTCTCCCCTTTTGGCACTTTCTGGCGCTTTTGGACCCAAGTTCCAGTTTTGGTCTCTTTTGGTCCCTTTTGCTTACCGGCAAGGAAGACATGCGAAACTCGTCTCAGGCCACTGAAACTCCTTGAATATCACTCCTAGGACTCAAAGGAAGGCTTTCTCACCACCTTCTCCCCTTTTGGCACTTTCTGGCGCTTTTGGACCCAAGTTCCAGTTTTGGTCTCTTTTGGTCCCTTTTGCTTACCGGCAAAGGAAGACGTGCGAAACTCGTCTCAGGCCACTGAAACTCCTTGAATATCACTCCTAGGACTCAAAGGAAGGCTTTCTCACCACCTTCTCCCCTTTTGGCACTTTCTGGCGCTTTTGGACCCAAGTTCCAGTTTTGGTCTCTTTTGGTCCCTTTTTGCTTACCGGCAAAGGAAGACGTGCGAAACTCGTCTCAGGCCACTGAAACTCCTTGAATATCACTCCTAGGACTCAAAGGAAGGCTTTCTCCCACCTTCTCCCCTTTTGGCACTTTCTGGCGCTTTTGGACCCAAGTTCCAGTTTTGGTCTCTTTTGGTCCCTTTTGCTTACCGGCAAAGGAAGACGTGCGAAACTCGTCTCAGGCCACTGAAACTCCTTGAATATCACTCCTAGGACTCAAAGGAAGGCTTTCTCCCCACCTTCTCCCCTTTTGGCACTTTCTGGCGCTTTTGGACCCAAGTTCCAGTTTTGGTCTCTTTTGGTCCCTTTTGCTTACCGGCAAAGGAAACATGCGAAACTCGTCTCAGGCCACTGAAACTCCTTGAATATCACTCCTAGGACTCAAAGAAGGCTTTCTCCCAGCTTCTCCCCTTTTGGCACTTTCTGGCGCTTTTGGACCAAGTTCCAGTTTTGGTCTCTTTTGGTCCCTTTTGCTTACCGGCAAGGAAGACGTGCGAAACTCGTCTCAGGCCACTGAAACTCCTTGAATATCACTCCTAGGACTCAAAGGAAGGCTTTCTCACCACTTCTCCCCTTTTGGCACTTTCTGGCGCTTTTGGACCCAAGTTCCAGTTTTGGTCTCTTTTGGTCCCTTTTGCTTACCGGCAAAGGAAGACGTGCAAACTCGTCTCAGGCCACTGAAACTCCTTGAATATCACTCCTAGGACTCAAAGGAAGGCTTTCTCCCACTTCTCCCCTTTTGGCACTTTCTGGCGCTTTTGGACCCAAGTTCCAGTTTTGGTCTCTTTTGGTCCCTTTTTGCTTACCGGCAATGGAAGACATGCGAAACTCGTCTCAGGCCACTGAAACTCCTTGAATATCACTCCTAGGACTCAAAGGAAGGCTTTCTCCCACTTCTCCCCTTTTGGCACTTTCTGGCGCTTTTGGACCCAAGTTCCAGTTTTGGTCTCTTTTGGTCCCTTTTGCTTACCGGCAAAGGAAGACATGCGAAACTCGTCTCAGGCCACTGAAACTCCTTGAATATCACTCCTAGGACTCAAAGGAAGGCTTTCTCCCAGCTTCTCCCCTTTTGGCACTTTCTGGCGCTTTTGGACGCAAGTTCCAGTTTTGGTCTCTTTTGGTCCCTTTTGCTTACCGGCAAGGAAGACGTGCGAAACTCGTCTCAGGCCACTGAAACTCCTTGAATATCACTCCTAGGACTCAAAGGAAGGCTTTCTCACCACTTCTCCCCTTTTGGCACTTTCTGGCGCTTTTGGACCCAAGTTCCAGTTTTGGTCTCTTTTGGTCCCTTTTGCTTACCGGCAAAGGAAGACGTGCGAAACTCGTCTCAGGCCACTGAAACTCCTTGAATATCACTCCTAGGACTCAAAGGAAGGCTTTCTCCCACTTCTCCCCTTTTGGCACTTTCTGGCGCTTTTGGACCCAAGTTCCAGTTTTGGTCTCTTTTGGTCCCTTTTGCTTACCGGCAAGGAAGACGTGCGAAACTCGTCTCAGGCCACTGAAACTCCTTGAATATCACTCCTAGGACTCAAAGGAAGGCTTTCTCCCACTTCTCCCCTTTTGGCACTTTCTGGCGCTTTTGGACCCAAGTTCCAGTTTTGGTCTCTTTTGGTCCCTTTTTGCTTACCGGCAAAGGAAGACGTGCGAAACTCGTCTCAGGCCACTGAAACTCCTTGAATATCACTCCTAGGACTCAAAGGAAGGCTTTCTCCCACTTCTCCCCTTTTGGCACTTTCTGCGCTTTTGGACCAAGTTCCAGTTTTGGTCTCTTTTGGTCCCTTTTGCTTACCGGCAAGGAAGACGTGCGAAACTCGTCTCAGGCCACTGAAACTCCTTGAATATCACTCCTAGGACTCAAAGGAAGGCTTTCTCACCACTTCTCCCCTTTTGGCACTTTCTGGCGCTTTTGGACCCAAGTTCCAGTTTTGGTCTCTTTTGGTCCCTTTTGCTTACCGGCAAAGGAAGACGTGCGAAACTCGTCTCAGGCCACTGAAACTCCTTGAATATCACTCCTAGGACTCAAAGGAAGGCTTTCTCCCCACTTCTCCCCTTTTGGCACTTTCTGGCGCTTTTGGACCCAAGTTCCAGTTTTGGTCTCTTTTGGTCCCTTTTGCTTACCGGCAATGGAAGACGTGCGAAACTCGTCTCAGGCCACTGAAACTCCTTGAATATCACTCCTAGGACTCAAAGGAAGGCTTTCTCACCACTTCTCCCCTTTGGCACTTTCTGGCGCTTTTGGACCCAAGTTCCAGTTTTGGTCTCTTTTGGTCCCTTTTGCTTACCGGCAAAGGAAGACGTGCAAACTCGTCTCAGGCCACTGAAACTCCTTGAATATCACTCCTAGGACTCAAAGGAAGGCTTTCTCCCCACTTCTCCCCTTTTGGCACTTTCTGGCGCTTTTGGACCCAAGTTCCAGTTTTGGTCTCTTTTGGTCCCTTTTGCTTACCGGCAAAGGAAGACGTGCGAAACTCGTCTCAGGCCACTGAAACTCCTTGAATATCACTCCTAGGACTCAAAGGAAGGCTTTCTCACCACCTTCTCCCCTTTTGGCACTTTCTGGCGCTTTTGGACCCAAGTTCCAGTTTTGGTCTCTTTTGGTCCCTTTTGCTTACCGGCAAAGGAAGACTGCGAAACTCGTCTCAGGCCACTGAAACTCCTTGAATATCACTCCTAGGACTCAAAGGAAGGCTTTCTCCCACTTCTCCCCTTTTGGCACTTTCTGGCGCTTTTGGACCCAAGTTCCAGTTTTGGTCTCTTTTGGTCCCTTTTGCTTACCGGCAAGGAAGACGTGCGAAACTCGTCTCAGGCCACTGAAACTCCTTGAATATCACTCCTAGGACTCAAAGGAAGGCTTTCTCACCACCTTCTCCCCTTTTGGCACTTTCTGGCGCTTTTGGACCCAAGTTCCAGTTTTGGTCTCTTTTGGTCCCTTTTGCTTACCGGCAAAGGAAGACGTGCGAAACTCGTCTCAGGCCACTGAAACTCCTTGAATATCACTCCTAGGACTCAAAGGAAGGCTTTCTCCCCACCTTCTCCCCTTTTGGCACTTTCTGGCGCTTTTGGACCCAAGTTCCAGTTTTGGTCTCTTTTGGTCCCTTTTGCTTACCGGCAATGGAAGACATGCGAAACTCGTCTCAGGCCACTGAAACTCCTTGAATATCACTCCTAGGACTCAAAGGAAGGCTTTCTCCCACCTTCTCCCCTTTTGGCACTTTCTGGCGCTTTTGGACCCAAGTTCCAGTTTTGGTCTCTTTTGGTCCCTTTTGCTTACCGGCAAAGGAAGACATGCGAAACTCGTCTCAGGCCACTGAAACTCCTTGAATATCACTCCTAGGACTCAAAGGAAGGCTTTCTCACCACTTCTCCCCTTTTGGCACTTTCTGGCGCTTTTGGACGCAAGTTCCAGTTTTGGTCTCTTTTGGTCCCCTTTTGCTTACCGGCAAGGAAGACGTGCGAAACTCGTCTCAGGCCACTGAAACTCCTTGAATATCACTCCTAGGACTCAAAGGAAGGCTTTCTCACCACTTCTCCCCTTTTGGCACTTTCTGGCGCTTTTGGACCCAAGTTCCAGTTTTGGTCTCTTTTGGTCCCTTTTGCTTACCGGCAAGGAAGACGTGCGAAACTCGTCTCAGGCCACTGAAACTCCTTGAATATCACTCCTAGGACTCAAAGGAAGGCTTTCTCACCACCTTCTCCCCTTTTGGCACTTTCTGGCGCTTTTGGACCCAAGTTCCAGTTTTGGTCTCTTTTGGTCCCTTTTTGCTTACCGGCAAAGGAAGACGTGCGAAACTCGTCTCAGGCCACTGAAACTCCTTGAATATCACTCCTAGGACTCAAAGGAAGGCTTTCTCCCACCTTCTCCCCTTTTGGCACTTTCTGGCGCTTTTGGACCAAGTTCCAGTTTTGGTCTCTTTTGGTCCCTTTTGCTTACCGGCAAAGGAAGACGTGCGAAACTCGTCTCAGGCCACTGAAACTCCTTGAATATCACTCCTAGGACTCAAAGGAAGGCTTTCTCCCCACTTCTCCCCTTTTGGCACTTTCTGGCGCTTTTGGACCAAGTTCCAGTTTTGGTCTCTTTTGGTCCCTTTTGCTTACCGGCAAGGAAGACGTGCGAAACTCGTCTCAGGCCACTGAAACTCCTTGAATATCACTCCTAGGACTCAAAGGAAGGCTTTCTCCCACTTCTCCCCTTTTGGCACTTTCTGGCGCTTTTGGACCCAAGTTCCAGTTTTGGTCTCTTTTGGTCCCTTTTGCTTACCGGCAAGGAAGACGTGCGAAACTCGTCTCAGGCCACTGAAACTCCTTGAATATCACTCCTAGGACTCAAAGGAAGGCTTTCTCCCACTTCTCCCCTTTTGGCACTTTCTGGCGCTTTTGGACCCAAGTTCCAGTTTTGGTCTCTTTTGGTCCCCTTTTGCTTACCGGCAAGGAAGACGTGCGAAACTCGTCTCAGGCCACTGAAACTCCTTGAATATCACTCCTAGGACTCAAAGGAAGGCATTCTCACCACCTTCTCCCCTTTTGGCACTTTCTGGCGCTTTTGGACCCAAGTTCCAGTTTTGGTCTCTTTTGGTCCCCTTTTGCTTACCGGCAAAGGAAGACGTGCGAAACTCGTCTCAGGCCACTGAAACTCCTTGAATATCACTCCTAGGACTCAAAGGAAGGCTTTCTCACCACCTTCTCCCCTTTTGGCACTTTCTGGCGCTTTTGGACCCAAGTTCCAGTTTTGGTCTCTTTTGGTCCCTTTTTGCTTACCGGCAAAGGAAGACGTGCGAAACTCGTCTCAGGCCACTGAAACTCCTTGAATATCATCCTAGGACTCAAAGGAAGGCTTTCTCCCACCTTCTCCCCTTTTGGCACTTTCTGGCGCTTTTGGACCCAAGTTCAGTTTTGGTCTCTTTTGGTCCCTTTTGCTTACCGGCAAAGGAAACTGCGAAACTCGTCTCAGCCACTAAACTCCTTGAATATCACTCCTAGGACTCAAAGAAGGCTTTCTCCCACTTCTCCCCTTTTGGCACTTTCTGGCGCTTTTGACCAAGTTCCAGTTTTGGTCTCTTTTGTCCCTTTTGCTTACCGGCAAGGAAGACGTGCGAAACTCGTCTCAGGCCACTGAAACTCCTTGAATATCACTCCTAGGACTCAAAGGAAGGCTTTCTCACCACTTCTCCCCTTTTGGCACTTTCTGCGCTTTTGGACCCAAGTTCCAGTTTTGGTCTCTTTTGGTCCCCTTTTGCTTACCGGCAAAGGAAGACGTGCATAACTCGTCTCAGGCCACTGAAACTCCTTGAATATCACTCCTAGGACTCAAAGGAAGGCTTTCTCCCCAGCTTCTCCCCTTTTGGCACTTTCTGCGCTTTTGGACGCAAGTTCCAGTTTTGGTCTCTTTTGGTCCCTTTTGCTTACCGGCAAAGGAAGACGTGCAAACTCGTCTCAGGCCACTGAAACTCCTTGAATATCACTCCTAGGACTCAAAGGAAGGCTTTCTCCCCACCTTCTCCCCTTTTGGCACTTTCTGGCGCTTTTGGACCCAAGTTCCAGTTTTGGTCTCTTTTGGTCCCTTTTTGCTTACCGGCAATGGAAGACATGCGAAACTCGTCTCAGGCCACTGAAACTCCTTGAATATCATTCCTAGGACTCAAAGGAAGGCTTTCTCCCCACCTTCTCCCCTTTTGGCACTTTCTGGCGCTTTTAGACCCATGTTCTA
>NW_020874303.1:12141789-12156917 GCF_003935025.1 Abrus precatorius
CTAGGATCAAAGGAATGTTAGAATCCACCTCCATGTCCAGAATTACAAAATCTGCAGGAAAAATGAACTTATCAACTTTAACTAATAAATCTTCAACAACTCCATATGGATAAGTGTATGATCTATCAGCTAGCTGCAGTGTAATGTTGGTAGGCTTCACTTCCTCTATTCCAAGTTTCTGCAGAACAGCTAATGGCATCAGATTTATGCTTGCTCCCAAGTCACACAATGCTCTTCCCACAGTGCAGTTTCCTATTTCACAAGGAATGCTAAATGATCCAGGATCTTTCAACTTTTGAGGAAGCTTTCTCTTGAGAATGGCACTGCACTCCTCTGTCAAAGGTACTGTTTTGTCATGCTCTAGCTTCCTTTTTCTGGAAAGTAGTTCTTTCATGAACTTTGCATATGAAGGCATTTGCTCCAAAGCTTCTGCAAAAGGGAATGTTAATTTGTAATTTCTTAAAGACATTCATAAACCTTTCAAATTGTTCCTCTTGTTTAGGATTTTGGACTCTTTGAGGATAGGGTAGCCTCTTGTATTTCTCTGGGTCTATTGGCTTACAAGCTTCCTCAAAGAGTTGCTTTTGGTTTTCCTTTCAGAATTCATAGGAACTTTTTCTTTTTCTTCTGAATGGTCTTTCTTCAATAGTTTAAAATTTCCTTGTTGTAGATCTTGTTCAATGTTTCTTTCTACTACATCATTCACTTTCTTTTCTGCTAGTTTAGGGCTTGCAACTACAGCTCCACTCCTTGTAGTTATGGCTTGACATTGCTTTTTAGGATTGACTACTGTATTGCTTGGAAATCTTCCTTCATCCCTGCTGGATAATTGTTCAGCTAATTGTCCAATCTGTGTCTCTAGTTTCTTCATGGAAGCTTCTTGGTTTTTGAAGCTTGTTTGAGTCACCTTCATGAATTGCATCATAGTCTCTTCCATCTCAGTCAACCTCTCATTCATAGGTCTGGAAAATTTCTGATTTCCTTGAGGTTGAGTGGATGAATTCCTCTGAAAATAAGGCTGTTGTGTTGCTGGACCTGCATTAGAAAAAGGCAAATTTGAATTAGAATTCTTTGCAGCAGAATATTGATTATTCCAATTAGAATACTGCTGAGTTCTATTATTCAAAAATTGAAATCTAGGGGGATATGATGGTTGTTGTCTCTGAAAATTATTCATATAATTCACTTGCTCTTGTGGTTCACTTGTGGATGCCTCACATGCACCATTTGCATGGTTTCCTCCACAAAAATCACAACTTAGCTGACTGGCAGGCACACTCCCTGTTTGCAGATTGTTGATTTGTTGTGTTAAGGCAGCTAATTGTTCTGAAACATTTGATTTTGTAGCTGATTTTGTGCAAGAAAAGTTTTCAGAACTTTAGCTTCATGACCAGAGTTTCTTCCTTGATTCCTTGAGTTTGAATTCTGATACATTGAAGATGCCATCATGTCAATAATCCTTTAAGCTTCTTCCAAGGACTTTGTATTTAATGAACCTCCAGCAGCAGCATCAACCATTGTTCTTGTTACTGCATTCATCCCATTATAAAAAGTTTCCAATTGCATCCAATCTGGAATACAATGATGTGGACACCTTCTAAGCAGTTCTTTGTATCTTTCCCAAGCTTCATACAATGATTCTCCTTCTTGCTGCACAAAGGATGTAATTTCTCCTCTCAACTTAGCAGCTTTGGATGGAGGGAAGTACTTGGTTAAAAACTTATTCACAAGTTCTGTCCAGGTTGTGATGCTTCCTTGTGGTTGAGCTTGTAACCAGCATTTTGCTCTATCTCTCAAGGAAAAAGGAAATAGTCTCAGTCTGATGGCTTCTTCACTAACCCCATTTATTCTTATAGTGTCACATAGCTGTAGAAAATTTGAAATATGTAAGTTAGGATCATCAGAATTTTCACCAGAAAACTGATCTTGTTGGACTAAGTGTAATAAAGCAGGTTTAATCTCAAAATGGTTGGCTTGAATAGTTGGCCTGATTATAGAAGAGTTAAAACCTTGCATGTTAGGAATTGCATAGTCCCCTAATGTTCTAATTCTATTTTGTTCTGCCATCTCTATTTCTGAATTTAGTTGTCTCAAAGATGTAGGTGTTCTTTTCACTCTAGGATTACTCTGAGATTCTGGAGAATGGACAGCTTCTAAATCACTATCACTCCCTATGGCTTTTTCTGCTCTAGACTCTTTTCTCAATCTTCTTAAGGTTATGTCTATGTCAGGATCAAAGACTAGAGTTGATTTGTTTTTGTTTTTGCCACGCATATACAATTCAAAATGAAGCAAAAGTAAACTACAAGTTAGTATTCAGAACTGCACCACGAAAATTATGCAGTAATTATCAGTAAAAGTAATTGAAACACAAGTTTAAAAGTTGCAGAATTATGCAGAATGGACAAAATGTCTAACTACAGACTACTACTACAGAAATTCAGAGAACAAAATACTCAATCTAGCTATTCTTATGTTACTAATGCTATTGAAACTCTAATTTCCCCGGCAACGGCGCCAAAAACTTGCTGTTCGCAATCTAACACTAGCAAGTGCACTAGGGTTGCAGCAAGTGATGAGTAAATTTAAGATCAGAATATCGTCTCCACAGGGAATTTAGGTTTCAAGTACCACTTCACAGAATTATAACCATTTGAGCCATACGAATTTTTGAAGGAGATTTGTAACATATAACAGCAATAAACCAAAGCAATTAAAGCAAAGAACTTGCAGAGAAACAGAGTATAAGATTTGTGATGAAATGAAATAGCAATGAAGGATAGTTAGGAATTTACTTCACAAGAATATCAATATCAATCCAATTAAATCCTCTGAACATTCAAGCAATTGAATAATTGACAATCAGTTTCACATATATCTAGCCAAAGGTTAATTCCTTAACTCATTGACCCTAACAATCCACTAAACCTCCATAATCCCTTAGGTGAAATTCAATTTCAGGTTGCATTAAGAATTAGAACTATAAGATTGCAGAATTAGGTCTCCTTATCCCTAAGAAATCCCTAAACTCTGGTTGCCAATTCAGATCGGAGCAAACAATCCAATTCCCATTGGTAAAGATTCCTCTTGATTAATCAAATGAATTTCCATTCAGAGATTGCATGAAAAGCAGAATTAACAACTCAATTAATCCAAGAACTTAAAGTTCAGAAGATAAAGTCGAATCAATACATCAATTCGAGTTCCATAAACCCCTAACTATGGGAAATTAAGCACACATTGCAACAAAAACAGAGAAAGAAGAAGAAGAAGATGAAGAAGAATGCAGAGCAGCCATGGCCACGAGCTCCAATCCGATCCCTCTTCTTGGAGCTTCAAGCTTCGACCCCAATCTTCTCTCCACTCTCTCTCAACGAGACTCTAACTAACAAAACAGAAAATGAGCAAAAAGATCCCAGTTTCGCGCTTCAATCATGTATTTATAGAAACCCAGTTTTGCGCGTTGTCACTTTTCTTCACAAGAGTAACCACGCAGAAGCTTTATGTAGTGTGCGTGTTCACTTTCAAGAGCAAGAGTAACCACGCGCAACTTGCAAAGTTGAAGGCTCCTCTGGAACATTCACTTTTATTCATAATAGTGGCAACGCAGGAGGTCAAGGGCTGCGCGTGATCACTTTCGAGATCAAGAGTAACCATGCGCAAGCTGTCCTGATACAAATCCCTCTGGAACGCTCACTTTCATTGGCGAAAGTGACAACGCGCAGCTCCTTAGGAATGGAGTCTTCTCTGGAATGTTCACTTTCGCTGGCGAAAGTGATAACGCACACTGGCAACGCTCACTCTTGTAAATAAAAGTGATTACGCAAGGCTCTTCTTCTCCTTTAGGCTCTGGAATGATCACTTTCACTAACAATAGTGATCACGCCCAAGCTGCAACCCTTAATTCTTGTATTTTGGAGTCCAACATTGCCATTCTTCCTCTTCCTTTCCATTGATTCTCCATTTCCATGACTTTTGCTCAGCTTATTCCTTTGAAAACAAGATAAATTCCTTAAGAACTAAGCATAAATTCTACAAATGCGAAAATAACTACAAATTGAAATAAAACTTTCAATCATTCTCTTTTCTGAGTTTTTCTGCTTTCTTCATATATTTTTCTTATTAAATGAGCTAGAATTATGCTAAAATATCAGTAAAAATATGGATTCATCAGTTTCATGTTGTCTGAAAGGGGGATTGAGGCAAACCCCGACAAATGTAGAGCCATCATCGACATGGCCAGCCCTCGAAATGTCAAGGACGTTCAATGACTGGCCGGACGGATTGCAGCCCTCGCTAGATTTCTTGCCAATAATGGCAGAAAGGTCTTGGCCTTTCATTGAATTACTGAAGAAATCCCAAAAATTTGCTTGGTCCAATGAATGTGAGGATGCCTTCGTACAATACAAACATATGCTAGCGGCGCCACCTGTGTTAATTAAACCGAAACCTAATCAGGAAATGATTGTTTATTTTGGTCGTGTCCGATCACGCCATCAGTTCGATTTTACTTCAAGAAACACCTGAACCGAATCCCGTATATGTCGTCAGTAAAACACTCCAAGGTCCTGAATCCCGGTATCAATTAATGGAGAAAGTGTACTTGCCTTAGTCCACACAGCTCGTTGGTTAAAACACTACTTTCAGAAGTCATCGGATGGTGGTACGTACAGATTGTCCAATGGCCAAAATTATGAGGAAACCAGGTTGGCTGGTCGGTGGTAGCATGGACAATTGAATTATCTCAATTTGATATTCATTTCGAGAACCGGACGCCCCCTTAAAGCTCAGGTGTTAGCCGACTTCATCAATGAATTCACTACACAACAACATACCACTTCAGACATGTGGAATTTGCACGTTGATGGATCATCAAACCAATTAGGCAGTGGAGTGGGGTCATTCTTGAAGGACTGAATGCATTCGCTATTGAACAGTCTATCTGGTTCAGATTTAAGGCCTCCAACAATCAAGCCGAATATGAAGCTTTACTTGCCGATCTCAGGCTAGCAAAGGAGATGGGAGTTAAACGCATTACTGGTTGGATGAAATACGTGAATCATTGTATGAAGAGGAATCGGCTAATGAAGAGGCTCTGGCTGTCAACTTGGACTTAATCGATGAAATACGTGACCAAGCTGTCATTATGATCGAGGCTAGCAGAAGAATGATGGCTAGAAAATTCAACTCCAAAATCAGTCCACGACAATTTTATAAAATTACCTAGTATGGCGGGTAACCGGAGATGCACGCAGAGATCGGTGAGAAGGGAAGCTGGCAGCTAATTGGGAAGGCCCCTTTCGGATAACAGCAAGATTAAATAACGGAGCATACAGGTTGGAAACATTGGAAGGAAAACTAATACCGAGGACCTGGAATGTCACACATTTGAAGCATTATTATAGTTAAAGCCTTGTAATGCATAAACAGATGTACTCTTTTCCTATCCCAGGTTTATCCTCTTAAAAGAAAGTGAAAAAGGGTTTTCCTGGAAAGGTTTTAACGAGGCACCTTATCAATAAAATTCTTCTTTTTCACCTATACGATTTTTTATGCACCAGGGTTATATTCAAGCACCATTTATTTCCTCCCGAGTACCCCCACTCGGTTAAGGATGAATCAATTATATTTTCCTCCCAAGTATCACTTGGCTAAGGTCGAATTATTTCCCTCCCGAGTACCCCTACTCGGTTAAGAATGAATCAATTATATTTCCCTCCCAAGTATCACTTGGCTAAGGTCGAATTATCTCCCTCCCGAGTACCCCCACTCGATCAAGGATGAATGGATTACAAGTCCCTCCCAGGTATCACTTGGCTAAGGTCGATTATTTCCCTCTCGAGTACCCCCACTCGGTTAAGGACGAATTATTTAAATTTTCCCTCCCGAGTACTCCTACTCGGCTAAGGACGAATTATTTAATTTTTCCCTCCCACTCCGCTAACCAAGGTTGAGTCACCATTGAAACTTAAAATCTTTTTTTAAGTACCTAAAGATGAATTAGTTTAATTCCTTCCCGTGTACCCTACTCGGCTAAAGACGATTACATTAAGCATATCATATATTAGTACAAGTTATATGACCAAGATACAAGACATAAGAGAAGGAGAGACAAAATTCCATTTCAAAGTTACTAATTACAAAATTTGGGCACTAATGACCCACGAATACAAAATTTTGGCACTAATGACCCACGAATACAAAATAAAAATAATCTAACTTTCTTCCCTTTTCGCCGCATCGGGACCGGCTGCTTCAGGATTCGCAGCGTCCTCAATGATGCGTCTAGGCACTTCGGCGTCAGGCTCTCATCGTCATCAACCTCAGTGTAAGAAATGAACCTCCCGCCAAAAAAGTCCTTTGTAATGTCAAAATGAAAATCTGCCGGTACTTGACAGATCCCATGACACTGGCGAATAGCGTGGTTAAAACCGGCTTCATGTTCGTAAGATACTTGCTGAGAACACTTCTCAGCGAAGGTTCTCATCTCGGTTTCAGCCTTTTTCTTTTCCAACGCCAAGGCTTCTTCCATCTCAGTAGATTTGGCCCGTAAAGCCTCCTCCATTTGATAGGACTTTGCCCTTAACGCCTCCATTTCCTCCCCCTTGATCCTCGCCGCCTCCTCGGCTGCATGCACCCAGTTTTCCATTATCCGGAAATGTTCTTTATATTGGTTAACCTGACCTTGCAGGGATTGAACGGTCTCGTCCAGACTAGCTTGAATCTCTCTACTCTCTGCCAAAGCTTCCTCAGAAGCCGAATAGGCAGCTTTTAACTTCTTAACTTTAATGATAGGATCCCCAACTAGCTTTCGGAGCATTGTTGTTGACCGTACATGAAGTTCTGCATAGTAGCGGCAGAGTGATTCGTAGTCCAAGCTATCGACCAATTCTTTCCTTGCATCAGATAACAAGTTGGGAGCAGCGAGCCGGCCGACATGTGTCCCGCTTGCCAAGAAGCCCTTGGCAAGCATGTCCAAAGGAACCACAGGGAAGAGGAACTGCTTCCTTCCGCAGCAGCCACCACTCGGGTTTGCTTCCGAGCCCCTTGTGCGCCGCTAGGCTCACCCGAATGGGCATGCCTTCTCTTTCTCTTCCTATCGGGTTCCTTGCCTTTACCCTTGTCCTTGCGTTTCTTGGAAGGGCCTTCAGCCGGAACAACATCTCGGGGCGGAGGGAGAGGTTCTGCCACTTCGGGAAGTTGATCAATTTGAGGATGGCGATGCTCCTCAACAGGCGTTCCCTCCGGCATCCTTTGCTTCAGATTGCGCCGGAAAGTCAGCAGGTCAACACCTCGCTGAGCCATTAAGCCTGCATTAAAAATAGCAAGTCAAATCAATATAGCTCAATTCCAAATACAAGTTAGAAACGAAATGACACATACCCTGCATATCCCAGCGAGGACGCGGAGACTTGAGCACGAGGATTACATGTCGGGCAGGAAGGTCTCGGGGAAGGGACTTCAGGAATTGCAAATCTGACAGCTCCCTAGCCGATAACATGTCCTCAGAGAATATGTCGTATCGGCGCGACACCCGAGTCCAGTGAAAAGGAAAGAGAGGATTATTCTCGCTATCAAAAAAATAGTTCCTACCTACAGGGTCCACGGTCACCTTGAAGAAACCGGTTTTGAAACCTTTGAATGACAAAGCATATGGTTTAAATAAGGGCAACTCGGGTTGCCTTATTAGAGAGACCCACCTCGCTAGGTCAGATGGACGTGTACAAAAAAAATGAAGAAAAAGACCTACACTAGGCTCTATGTAATGGAATTTACAAAGTATCCTAAAGGCTTGAACTGTCGCCCACCCATTCGGGTGTAGTTGTGTTGGCGCTACATTCAATACCCTCAAAACCCCCATTTGGAAATCGTCGAAGGGTAGCCTGATACCTAATTCCCTAAACATGTACTCATACATGAAGAAAGTGTCGGCCATCCCGACACCTCCCAGGAAAACAAAGTCTGGGTTCTCGCCCTCGTCCCCTTTACAGGGGTCAAGGTGTATAGGATACGGGTCACAAGCCTCCCACAAAGAAATATCACAATTATCTACAAAGAGTTAAAGACTTTTATTTCTTCTAAAATGAGAAAAGTACTCGGCCACTTCACCGTGCACCCACTTATAACCAGGTATCGAACAGGGAGGAAACACCTGTCTTTCCCTAGGAGGACTAGTACTCAGTAAGGGTTCAGAAGCGTCAGTATCACTGGAAGCTGACGTCTCGGCTTCGTTGCTGCATTCCCTGACCTGTGCTTCTTCAGCCCTCCTATTTGAAATAGACGAAACCTCGCCACTCCCCTCAATTCTGTTCATAATGTCTACCTCAACAGTACTCGGCCCCGAGGCATCCGACAGGGAATCCTCCCACTTAATACTATCAGCCATGAAAGAAAAAAGTGAAAAAATGAAACGCACCTTACAAGTAGTCGGTAGGGAAGAAAAGCTTAAGATCTCTGAACACTCTTCGGTTTGGAGCAACGGTATGCAGGTTTCGGCACAGAGCAAAAGAGTAGAAAATGGACGCAGGGACCACCACATATTTATAAGGGATCTGATGTCGGGCAAATGAAAAGACGCCCTTTCGTTTTGAACCGTCAGATCCCTTCCAGATCAACGGATGAGGTGAGGCACCCTTTCGTTTCATATACCCGTTGACAAACCCTAAAAACCAACATTCTAGAAAATTCCTTCGTAAATTTATTATTTTTATATACTATAATTTCCTACCTCGGCCTGTATCGCTTTGTTACTAAACCGATTACCTCTTAGTATAAACCTAACACATTGTTTAAATATTCCCATCACTCAAGACCGGATACCCGCCTCGATATATTGCAGCTTACCCTAACCAAATAAACCCCTCGGTATAGTCAAAAACACCTTGACCGACTACCTATTGCAACCTTACCACTAGCATTTAAAAAGCCCTCTCTTTGCAACTCTTCGGGCTTGTGGGGCTAGTGTACTGGAGAAGGAATCAACTCGGTCCCACCTATAGGAAAAGGAAACCGAGCACCGATTCGGCATACTAGGCTGGGTACCCTCGTCAAGATTAAAAGGTAAATAACCCAATTAAGGGTAATAATCAAAGTATTATTTAAACCAGGAAAATAGGCCACAGTATAAAGGCTGACTCAAAAGGCCCATCAGCCCAATAAAATGCCTATAAAAGGAAGGTAGGAAATACAGGTGAGGGGTTGACTTCCCATTATTAAATAACATTTATTGCTTAGAACCGAATCCTGACTTTACTATCAGAGTGCCTTTTGCAGATACCCTCCCACATCAGCAATTCTCAGAAGGACGCCAGACCAGAGGTTTCTCCAGCAGGAACAACAACAAATATTTTTTTCATAAAATATTTCTACCTTTCGATTTTGCACAAAATAACACTGCCAAAATTAAAAATGGTTCCCAAATATTTCACACCAATAATACACAAAATGTTACACATCGGCGTTAATGGAAGACAGCGCAGGAGCGGAACAAGAAGCCATTTTGCAGCACCCCTTTCGAGAATTTTGCTTGTCCTAATTACAATCAATATTGCCATAGATGCTTTGATAGCGCAGTCGAGAAGGCAAAATCGATACTAGATTGAATTTGAACATGTGTCCCAATTCTCCCTAGACGTTGATTTTAAACGTTATCCTCGCTATTCAGACTATACAAATGGTTATTCAAGACGTGGCGTTTATTGCCTTTAATTGTCTGGTACTATAAAATTATTTATTTATATTTAATTTTTTTATCTAAATTTAACCCGATCACTATGGATGGTAATGGATAAAGTACCTGATGAGTATCCACAAAATTTACCCACAATGGGTAGATATTTACCCGTTATACGGTACGGGTATGAGTGTAGGTAAAAAGCCGCAAATTTTAATGGGGATGGGTGCAGGTATGGATATCTAAGTACCAACCCTGCCCCATACCTGTATATATATATATATGCTTAAACTTTATTTTATAATTATGCATTGAATTTTTGTATTATTATATTACTTATGTGAAATTATATAAGATCAAATATTAAAATATATTTAATAATAAGTAAACCTAAAAATTTATTTTAGTTTATATTTTAATAAAAAAATTTATTTACTATTTATATCATTTAATTAGGCTAATACAATTTAATTATTACATAGTTAATATGAGATTGACTTTTTTTAAAATATTATTTATATATGACACACATAAAATATTTTTTACACAAATATTTTGTTAATAAAATTATATTGATGTTTAAATCATAAAGTGAATGATAAATAATAAATATATTGTAAATATTTTATAAATTTTACAATCACCTACTATTACCGTAAACTTATTATTTATCAATAATATTTAAATTTTATTTTTATATTTTAATTTAAATAATATTTTCTATGTAACATATGTATTACAAGTACAACTATAATCTATTGAATCTAAATAATATTATTTTTACTATTTATTCACGTTCAAAGAAGTTTTTGAAAAGATATAAATATAAAAAATTATTGTTAATTTTTATTTGTTAATTTTTTCAGATAAAAAAGTATAATTTTTTAATATACACGTATATTTCTTTATTATAAAATTTTATTGTAACTATTTATCTTTTATTCAAATTCTTTCTTTTAAAATTTATATACATTATAAATATTTAATTCATTAAATAATTTTTCAAAAATTTGTATTTTGATAAAATACTTTCGTATAGTATATGAGCTAAAAATACTAGTATTAATATATATATATATATATATATATATATATATTACTTAATTAAATCTATTATTTTTCTTACAAATTTAAATTTAAAGTTAAAAACAATATTTTATGTATTCACTTACTGTTATTAGTATTGAACTTCTCTACTATAACGTTATTCTCATTCTCAATGTTTGTCTCATTAAAAACCTAACAACTATGAAATATTATTTATTAGAGTTAGTTGTCAATATCGTTACAATAGGTCACCAAGTGATCCCACACGAAGGACAATCATTGTACAAATCTATTTCGTTGTCGCTCTAACATTACCAATCGATCAAATCTCACACAAGATAGGGTTATCACTGACAAATAACTTATGTATTTACTTTTGCTTATTGTTTCTAAAAATTTTAGTTTAAAAAATTATTATATTAAGATACATTTAACATTTATGATATTTGAATATTTGTTTTTATCTATGTTTGTACCTTGTTCGGCAACTACATATTGAATTTTTGTATTATTATGCTATTAGGTAAAATTATATAAACATATTTTCTTTATAAATATTTTTTCTCAAACAAGCACGAGTAATGGGTACAAAATGGGTATGCAAGTACCCAGAAGGTACAGGTACGAGAATTAATATTCATACCCACGCGGGTATGGAACCGAGTACGGATATTTTTTTAAAATACGGGTATAGAGATAGATACTATAATACCCTACTCGTTGTCATCCCTACCGATCACATGTTCATAGTTAAACTAGTATCGGTTGCCTCTAAACGATAATGTATTAAAAAAATTACTACAGCACATGCACATGCAATATAGGTGCTGATATGTCCAAAATTAACACCTAACAGAAAATTTGTTTCCAAAAATACTTATATTAAGAATTTGTTTTTAAATAACATTATTTAAATAAATTTGCCATGCATTTCTCAGTATATCTCAAAAAAATTAAAAAATGGTGAACATTGGTGCAACAAGTTGCATCCATTAAAACATGGCAACTTGGCAGTGGCAGTATAGTAAACTCAAAAAAAGTGATAATTGCACACTGCGATACCGAACTATACTGTGATTCTACTTTCCTCAAACCCTACGAACCCGATTCTTCTTATCTGATGAACACAATCAAATTCAACCGTCCAATTCACCAAAACTCAAATCTAACCGTTGTGCTCTCTTTCTCATTCTCTCTCCCTTCGTCATCACAAGTTTTCTCCTTTCGGTTACGAATCCTCAGACACCATTTTCCACCCACTCCGCGCCAACAACAATTAATCTCCAAAACATTTAAAAAAAAAAAAACAAAAACGAAACCTCTTTTCTTTTTCAGGGTTTTTCTTTTCGCCTTAATTTTTCTCTCTCATTTTCCCGTGAAATTTAGGAGGTTTTTTATTCATGAACGACCTACCCCCAATGATGGCTCAGTCTCAGATCTTGCAAGGCCACCAAAACTACGTCGTTTGGACGCATCCCCCGCCGGCACCTTACACGCCGGAAAACGCTTCCGTGTACCCTCGCCCGCCAGCGTTAACCCCCATCCGGTCGGGTCAACCGAAAGGGAAGCGTTCAAAATAAATTTCACCAACCGGTTCGGGTCCAAGCCACGGGTTCAAACCCGCTAATCCAAACCCGAACGAATTTTCACCTGCCGACGGCCAACCGGTCTGCGGGAAGGTGTCGCCGGTTTCACCACCCGAAGAGGAAGTATGGCGACGAACGGCTCGACGTGCCTTTGGCGCCACACAACACGACGACGTTCCTAATCCGGGCGAAGAAGTCCGGCGGCATCGCGTTGGTGTCGCCGTGTCCGATGACGCCAGCGATCACGCCGACGATGTTGCCGGCGGGGGAGTTAGTGGTGGAGATGGCGAAGGAGCAGTGGGTGGTCGACGGCTACGGGTCCATGAAAGGCCTGATCCGACTCCGGCATGAGAAGAACGACTCCGGAGAGAATTCCGGCGAAGATTCCGGCGACGTCAGCGATAGTGTGGCGGTGGAGAAGCGGTTGGACCACGACTTGAGCAGGTTCGAGATGATATACCCCCAATTCTGGCGAAGAACAGAAGTTGGAGAATAGGGTTGATGAACAAGACACGCAAATTGCACACCTTGAAGAAGAGAATTTGACCCTCAAAGAGAAGCTTTTTCTCATGGAAGGGAATTGGGTGAGTTGAGGAGAAGGGTTCGGTGCTTGGAGACTGACGGAATCGGCACCGTGGCACGAGATGGCAATGAGGCGGAGAATTTCGCCGGTGATGCCGATGATTGCTCTGAGAAGAGTGTCGGAAATGATGTTGTGACAGTGGTGTTGTAACTATAGTGATAGTGGTAACAATGGTAGCAACCATGACCGTGTTTGAGTCAACTATCTTTAGTTATTCACCATTGCTTGGGTTGCAAGTTTCTCTTTTTATTTTTCTTTGCTTTCCCTTGTAAATAAATGATTGTAGATATTTATTACCTTGATAGATGGAGGACTAGCTATAGTTTAGCTTAGTTTAGTCAGGGTTGTTAAATTCTCGTTTGTAAACTAACTCTTTGGATGAATCAACTTGGGTTGTGCCTTGTGAGTTTATTTAGGAGTTAGGACCCTGAAACTCACTTGAATAAAAAATGGACAGTGTTTTGCATCGGCATAGTTAGAACTAGAGATTAGGGAATTTGTTTGTCTTGTTAGTTTCTTTGGTAACTAGCTAATCAATTTCTTTAGAACGCTTTTGATAAATGTTGCAATTAATGTTGAGAGAGGGAGTAAAGGGCTCTAGTGCTTTTGGCCATATGTGGCTGTGGTTCTTTTTGCCAAAAGGAGAATGATTTTGGTTCTTAGTTGCTATTTGATTTTCCTTCTTGTGTCATGGAAAACTAAATAACTTTGTATGTGGACAGCACACAGAAAGCAGGGAAGTCAAACAGTAGCAGGATCTGCATATTATTGCTTTGTTTCGATAATTCTTGTTTTTAATGTGGGATCCATTTAGTTCGACAAAGTTTCATTATTTTGAAATAGCATTGATCCCTCTTCACTCTTCAGCAAGCAATATGGGATCCAAATCTGAATTATCTATGGGGTTTGGTTTGTTGTCCACTGCGCCCTGTTACGTACATCATCAAATGATCGATCATGTAATTGTGGTTTTGTGCTTGTTATCTACTCCCACGAATTGAAATGCCTTTCACAGTTAGGGTTTTTTTTACTTAAATAATGTCATTTTAAAACAATTTCTTAAAATAGGTATTTTAAAATTAATTCTGGTATTTTTTTTTGCCAACTCAGCAGTAGTATCGTAGACGATAATAAATTTTTATTATTATTTTAATAAATTATTGTTCCAGTATTGTCGATATTACACCAAAAATTGACACGTGTCAAATCATATGTATATAGGACAAAATGAAATGATAATATATTTTTATTATTATTTTAATACACTATCGTTATATAATATCTGATACTCTTATTTTTTTAATCAATTTTAATACTATCATTACACAATAATCGATACTTATTTTTATTTTTTTTTAAAAATCTATCATCTTGAATTCTTCGGTACTCAATTTTTTATTTTACAAATTTGATCGCTACTCTTACATCAATGATTCATTAACTCTTATTTAAGTAAAAAAGCCGATCCTATATCCTAGAAAATGATTCATTAACACTTAATAAAGTGACAGATTCTGAGCTAGTGAGAATGTATCAAAATACCTAGTCATCTTTGAATAGATTACGCTTTCTTGTCTCAGCAGCTAATAATATTTTTGTTAGTTTAAATATGATTTTGATTTATTTTACATGACGCTTGATTATAATCAAAGAACAACCCACAAAATGCTATCGCAATTTATACTATACACGATTACAGTACCTCTCATTGATGCAAAAATAACGATCAATTTTGTTAAAATAAAAAATTGAGTATAGGAGAGTTTAAGATGATAAATTTTTAAAATAATAAAAAAAACAAGTATAAGTTAATGTGTAACGATAGTATTAAAATTGATTAAAAAAATAAGAGTATCGGATATTATATGACATAATATATTAAAATATAATAAAAATGTATTATCGTTTCATTTTGTCCGATATACATATGATTTGACATGTGTCAATTTTCTGTGTAGTATCAGCAATACTACTGCTGAATTGGCAAAAAAAAGTACCAGAAATTAATTTTAAAATATACTTATTTTAAGAAATTATTTTTAAAATGACATTATTTAAATAAAAAAGCCCACGGTTAGTTCATATTTTTCTTTTATTTTGAGTATTTTTAATAAACCCATTGCCTTATAAAATTGACTTCTAATAAATGAGTTATTCAGCGTTGATAAATAGGTAGAGTTTGTGAAATACTAGAAGGTTGTTTGGCCACGACAAAATGGTAGAATAAAATAATATTATA